>NC_087178.1:17269750-17314750 GCF_035594125.1 Scylla paramamosain
TGAATAGTTAAACACCACCCTAATGTTTGTTAACAAGCTGTATGTAGAGCTAAATATTCCGTTTATGTGTCTTTCAGGTGATAGTGTGTCTTGGGTCATTACTCCCAAATCTTTTTCTTCATTACTTTTTGTTATTATTTCTCCCATTTTGTAATTCCATGATTTTTTTTTTTTTTTTTTACTCTTTCCTATTTCCAACACATGGCATTTTCTGGCATTAAATTCTTGTTTCATCTTTGGCTCCTTGCATGTATCTTGTCAATATCCTTTTGTAACTCCTTGCAGTTGTTTTCACCCTTTATTATTTTCATTATTTTTGCATCATCAGTAAAAAGGTTTATATAACTATTTAGATCCTCTGTCACATCATTTACATATATTTGAAACATAATAGGTGCCAACACAGATCCTTGCAGTACCCCACTTGTCACTTCTCGCTAACTTGATTACTGTTCTCATTTCTCTCCCTCCTCCTCGGTAACTAACTTAACCACCACTACCACCACCACCACATCCTCCTCCTCCTCCTCCTCCTCCTCCTCCTCCTCCTCCTCCTCCTCCTCCTCCTCCTCCTCCTCCTCCACTGCTGCTGCTGCTGCTACTACTACTACTACTACTACTACTACTACTACTACTACTACTACTACTACTACTACTACTACTACTACTACTACTACTACTACTACTACTACAATTCTTCTCTGCTTTCTCCTCCATTTAACCACTACCACTTTTACTACTAACACTACTACAACTACTACTACTACCACTACTACTACTACTACTACTACTACTACCATTGCAGGAGCAGATAAGAAGAGAGGCCTACGTGACAAATGAAATAATAGTAGAGCAAGAGTTAAGGAGGGCCAGAGAAGGGGGGGAGGATCTATCCGGGACACCCCTCCGCCCCAATAGGGCTAGGAGGAGGTACCGGGGGGCATCCTGGGGGGGCCAGCCCTCAAAGGGAGAAGTGGAGGTCTGAAACAAGAGAAAATGCAGGAATTTGGGGAATAATGGAAGTTTTCAGAAAAGATAAAAAAAAGAAAAATCTGTGGAAAAGTTTTTAAAAATGGAGTTTCTGGAAAAAAAAAGAAAATCTGGATTCCTAAAAAAAAGAAATTTGAAGAAAGGAATTTTTTGTAAAGTTTGTAAAAGAAGAAATTTTATGACAAACAAAAAAAGTTGAGTTTTTTAAAAGATCATTTTTGGGAAGTTGCATTTCTGAAAAAAAATATATAAAGTTAAAAAGAAAAATGAGAAAAGTTTATGAAAAATAGTAGAAATAAAAAAATACTAGATGCATTTCAGAAAAAAATCTGAGGAAAAACAGCTTCAAATAAATTCTTTTCAAAGGAAGGATTTGATGGAAAATATTTTTTTAAATTGTTTTTCAAAAATAATTTAATATTGTTCTTGTTTTGAGTTTGTTTTGAAAAAAATATCTGGAAATTTGTTTGAAATTATGGAAATTTTTATTTGAAAGTTTTAAAAGAAGAGAAAAAGAAGTTAACTTATTAGAGATGTTTAGAGTGAAAGTTTGAGAAAATGTGGAAAAAAATGTATTGAAAAGTTTTGTGATATATTTTTTTTTAGTTTGAAAGTGATTTTTTTTATTTTTTCAGTTTGGAAGTTTGAAAAAAAAATTTAGTTTGGAAGTTTGAAAAAATTTAGTTGAAAGTTTGAATGTTTGAAAATAAAAAAAAATATATGGGAATAGAATTTTTTTTTTTTTCTTTTTTAAGGAAACAATAAAATGTATTTCATCTTGTATAGGTTGAGTTCTGAATGTCAAATATTTAGGTAGAAATTTTTGGGTCAACCTATTTAGAGTGGTAAGATTTCTTAGGTTGAAAACTGTGGAATCCAAACATGATGTGAAGGTCTTGCAGAAGCTCTTGGCTTCAGAAACTAAGTATTTACTTACTGTAATTAGTAAACAAGATGAATCCTTACCAACTACTTAGTAATGAAGAGATGTGTTGTGCCTCTAACAGGTGAAGCTCATGAATGTATAATACTGTACTTTGTTTAACTGTTCAGCACAGTCCAGGATGCCACAGTACGTAATCAAAACACTCATAGATAGAAATCATCAATAACCCACTGGAGATTTTCATATTCAACATGCCACAGGTCAGCTTCAAGTGTCTTTGTTTACATCTGCTGTGTCGCAGTGCTGTGAGTTTGTTTTTTTCCATGAAAACTTTAAATTATTTTTCAGATTGTTGTACAATGGGTACTGCTCATGGTACCACAGTTTAATAGATTTAGGTAACATTGCAAAAATACTTCACCAAAAAAACAATAGTACCCATAACAGTTGTTTTCTTAATGTTTTGGTTGAAAAGGCATCATAAAAAATTAATATAAAAGAAAAACTACAAATGTTCAGTGTACATCATCAGTATTATTAATCACCTATTAAAAACTAAGTAACTGTACACAACATGTGCATATTGCTAATGCAAATTTATACCCTATCAAAACTTCAAAACTCACATGTACTGCTGGCATTTGTTATTGTTTTGGAATCAAAAGAACTTCATACAGTTTGAAAATGGTGCAACTTTTCTGAGTATATTGAGTAAACATGATGTCTTATCAATCTAAACATCACTCTAACCCTTTCACTGCTATTTGGTACATCTTTAATTTATTACTAACCACTCTGAGACATCTATATTTGCTCTGCATCCACTTCCAATCATTAAACTGACTACAAATTGCAAAATCTCTTCTATGTAATCCCTTCTTTCTTATACATGCTAATAAAGATTTCATACTTTACTTCTAGTGCTGTTAATTGTATCATATCGCAGTGAAAGAGTTAAGATGACAGAGATGATGAGTACATACACACATACCTAAACACACATTTAGCAATGCAAGCCAGGAGGCACAAGTGGGCGGATGCGGAGGTGGAAGCTAATGTATGCATCAAATACGGTGGCTCAGTACCGCAAATTATTCTTTTACAAGTGCAGTGCTCCAAAAGTTAACTGATTTCTAGATAGGTAGATGTTGGAGGTTGTTGCCCCTACATATGGTACCATAATTAGGTGGTCAAGCTATAAATATGGTACGCCATAAATTACTGATCTGGCCAGAAATCAAGGCTCAACCTATACTTGAGCTCCACCAATACATGGGGAAATGTGGTAACTTAGGTTAAAGATTTTTTTTTCTTGGGGGAAGGGGCTGTTTGAAAAGTGGTGAAAATTTTTGTTTTAGACATCAGATTTTTTTAGGAATCAAAGAAAAGTTTAGAATATTTTTAGGAAATGAAGTAAAAAAAGAAAATTGGTTGTGAAAAAATATTGAAACCAACGATATTATTAATGATGATATTGTTATTATTATTATTATTATTATTATTATTATTATTATTGTTATTGCTACTGATATTATTATTATTATTATTATTATTATTATTATTATTGTTTGCTCATAGTAGTAATAGTTCACTAATCTCAAAAATAGTCACTTTTTAATAGTTAGAAAGTCATCGTACAAATTAAAGTTAGTTCTTGTACTAACCACAAATTGTTATTATTATTATT
Source organism: Scylla paramamosain (assembly GCF_035594125.1). NCBI lineage: Eukaryota > Metazoa > Arthropoda > Malacostraca > Decapoda > Portunidae > Scylla > Scylla paramamosain. The sequence goes on from NC_087178.1 coordinate 17,273,314, forward strand.
ATTATTATTATTATTATTATTATTATTATTATTATTATTATTATTATTATTATTATTATTATCACTAATACAGATCTGGTCATTAATAATTGTAAGGCTAAAGGAATCAAACCATAGATGAAATAATACATTCAAAACAGTAGACAAAAAATAAAACAATAGATGACAAAACAATACATGACACAAAACAATACATGACATAAAACAATAGACAACACAAAACAGTTAATCATACTATTAATACATGGAAGTTGGTTCCTTTAAGATATTGTTGTGCAATTATTATTATTATTATTATTATTATTATTATTATTATTATTATTATTATTATTATTATTATTATTATTATTATTATATTGGAAAGCTAGTGATGGTATGAGAGAGTTCTTCCTGATTAGAGTAGGTTTGTGATCAGGGTTGTGTTATGGTGGTTCAACTTGTATGTGGATGGTGTGGTAAAGCAGATGAGCATGAAGGTTTTAGGCAGAGACCACAGTTTGATCAGTAGGGAGGAAAGGGTATGGGATCTGAGTCATCTACTATTTGCTGATGATACAGTTGAAGTTACAAAGTCTGGTGGAGGAGTTCAGGTGTGTGTCGGAGGAGGAAACTGAAAGTGAATGTTCATAAAAGTAACAGGATGAGATGCTTGAGAGAGAGATGAGTGGTGCAAGGATGGATGTGAGATTAAATGGAGAAGAGCTGAAAGAAGTGGATTGCTTCAAGTATTTGGGATCGACAGTTACAGTGGACAGAAGAGTTAAGACAGGTGAAATGTAAGGTGAAAGAAGAAGGAAAAGTAATGGTGGACTGAGAAAGATCCTTAAATATGGGACACTGGGTATGTGGGAGTTATATAACAGAATAGTGTGTTGCATCATGCTGAAACAGGGAACATGGGAGTACCAGAGAGGAAACTGTTAAATGTAGTAGAAATTAAGGTTTTGAGGAATGCCTGGAGCAACATGGAGGGACAGAATAAGAAATTAAGTAAGAAGAGCTGATGTCTTGAGAGAATTGGCTGGATGGACAGATCATTGTGTGTTAAGAAGGTATGAGCATGTGGAGAGAAAGGAGCACAGTAAACTAGTAAAGAGAATAACACAGTGAGATGTGCTCAGTGAAAGAGGAAGGCCACGTCTGTAGTGGATGAACTGTGTAAAGAGAGTACTGAATGAGAGAGGAATGACTGTACAGCAAGCAAGACCAGTTGTGTGTGATAGAAGTGAATGGGGAGCAACAGTGATGAATGTATGAAAATGATGCAATCTTGTTGACCACTGAGAGGGGGTTTGGGCACTCTTGGTGGGGCCCATTAGCATATGGACCCAGTTAGGATGCTGGGCACTCCATAAGATATATCCTGCTTCTGCTGTGGTCTCAGTATTCGAGTAGGTGTGGGCTAGGGAACAGTCTCATTATGAAAGGGCAGGGGTAAATCAGTATATGTTGTCAGGCCTTGCTATGGATGTGTGTGACCAGCTGTGCTGTGTCTAAGTTCCTGGGGTGTAGTACAGCAGTCCACTGGGAGCCGACAGGCTAAGAGTGGGAATGATGTGTGTGGTGCTTGGTTTGATCCAACCTGTGTGAGATTGCCAGGCTGGTATAAAGATAATTAGATGCGTTGATTAAAATCTTTGTTATTATTATAATTATAATTATTATTTTATTATTATGATTATAAAAAAAACAAATATATATGTGTTTTTCATCCGTATTTGTTTGTTTGTTTGCGTGTTAGTTTGTCAGTGTTTGCTTATTTCTGGGCAGCTTTTAAAATTTTGTAAGCTTGAAAATTTTATCAAACTTTTACGTTTGAGCTTCAAAACTATCGTCATTATTTTTTATGATGAATTTGATGTACTCATAGTATTCAGAAGTCTATTGTTATTTTTATCTTTCTAAGCTTTATAATTATGCTGCATTTTCTTCTTTTTTTACATTTTCTTTTCTTTTTTTTATTTCAAATAATTTATTTAAGGTTGAAAGCTTTATTGTGTATTCTTTCCTTTAAGCTTTGGGACTTTTTGGAAATTTTTCCTTTAAACTACTTTTTGAAAATTTTCCTTTAAGTTTTTATAAGAATTTCCCTTAAGCCATGTTACTTTTTTAAATTTTTCATTTAAGCTTTTGAACTTTTTGAAAATTATGCTTTAAGCCTTTTAAGTTTTTGTATATGTAAGTTTTGTAACTTCATTGGAAAAATTCCTTTAATCTTTGTAATCTTATTTTTTATTATTATTGAAGCTTGAAAATTTAATTTTTAAGCAATTGTTTTAGAAAAAAAAAGAAAAAAAAAGCTTTTGCTGGTGCTACTTAAAATGAAAAGTGTGTGTATTGTACTTAAAGGAATTGAAGCGCATGAATATTGTACTTATAAGTGTACTTAAGGAAAATTATATTACCTAAACATTAAGAAAATATGTATTACTACTAAATATTATATTAGTGTAAAAGTACTTATTATTTATAAGCTATTACCTCAAACAATGATATTATTTTAAGCATCTCTGTTAGTACTAAAATATGTTTTACTTGTAAAAAGAAAATATGGAGTACTTACGAATGTTTTAAGTAAATTGTTTTGTTTTGTTACTTAGAAACTATTACCTAAAGGAATTATGAGTTACTTAGAAAAAATACATATGAAAATTTAGCCATTTGTAAAAGTTTTTATGAGAAATTTAGTTTCTTGTAAGAAGTTACATATGAAAAAAGTTAGTGACTTACAAAAAAATACTTTTGAAAAATTGTTACTTACCAAAGTTACTTTTGAAAAATTGTTACTTATAAAGAATACTTATAAAAATTACTGAAGAAAAATTGTTATAAACCATTATCCAAAGGAATGAGCAATTATTCTAACAAAACTACTTGTGAAATGTTGTATTATTTATAAACCAATCTCAGAAAAATGGAAGTTATTATTATTATTATTATTATTATTATTATTATTATTATTATTATTATTATTATTATCCTTTTTTTTATTATTATTATTATTATTATTATTATTTTATTTTATTTTATTTTTTATTATTATTATTATTACCAATAAATATTACATACCAAAAAAAGTTACTTATGAAATAATGCTTTAGTATTCTACCAGTTATTTAAAACACAAAACCTTGAAGGAATAAACCTAAAACGTAAAGGAGCAAACCAAAATAAATTTATAATAATAATAATAATAATTATTATTATTATTATTATTATTATTATTATAATAATGATAATAATAATAATAATGATAATAATAATAATAATAATAACAGTATGATAAATCAATAAAGCAAAATGTAAAAGAATGAATCTCAAGTGCTTTGTGGTAGCTTTACTTTACGAAAGTGTCTGAGCTTGCTAAGTGTACTTATAAATGTACCAGTAAAATAGTTATCTAGTTACTTATGATAAATATTTGCTTGTAAAATACACACACACACAAATTAGTATTATATAATATTATAGTACTGCTATTTTGTATATGGTTCTTTTGAAAGCTTTGTAAAAATTTAAAAATAAAAAATATGCATAAAACTAGGAATGTCCAAAAATAAAGAAGGAAAGAAAAGAAAAAAAACATGGAAATATTATTTATTAAGAGTTTCTTCCTTTGCAATGTAACAGTTTCTTTAGAGAACATTTCCTTTAACCTTTATTATCATTATTATTGTTATTATTATTATTATTATTATTATTATTATTATTATTATTATTATTATTATTATTTATTTATTTTATTTATTTTATTTTTTATTACATGTACTGGTTAATTTCTCTCTCTCTCTCTCTCTCTCTCTCTCTCTCTCTCTCTCTCTCTCTCTCTCTCTCTCTCTCTCTCTCTCTCTCTCTCTCTCTCTCTCTCTCTCTCTCTCTCTCTCTTACATTTACTTAAAAAAGAAAAAGAATAATAAGGAAAAGAGTCGATTAATTTTGAAGAAAGAATGGAGGAAGATGGGAGGAGGTGTGTGTGTGTGTGTGTGTGTGTGTGTGTGCTTCATAAGTGCGTTTGTCTAAGTTTTTAAAGGTAATTAAGTAGTTAGTTAATAAGTATGATGAAATAAATATGCACTTATCTACTCTACTTAGTATTTAAAGTAATCTAATACTCATAATCAATAGTCTAAAGTTGTTTGCAAAAGTGTTTTATATGAAAGAGAAATCCACAAATGACGAGGTTTCAAGGCTTTGTTGTACTGTTTGGTCTTTCGATATTATTTGATTGAAAATAGTCAAAGGAAAGTGTGCATGGAGGGACCGCAGCCACACTTGATGTGGTGTATGATGCATGCAAGAGCAGCACGAATACACAAATTACATCTTGATGACGCTGTTTTGTCAGTTTTGCACTCCAGGCTTCCCAGCAGCTTCTTACTTGTCCTCGATCTATGCAGTCGTTATCTGACATGCTTTCACTGATCATTCCTTGGTTGTTGCTCTGCTACTCTAGGTATGGATTTATTACTTGTTTTGTGCATGATATTTTTTTTTACATGTCCGCTTTTATTATGTATTTATTTATTTATTTGTTTATTTATTATTATTGTTATTATTATTATTATTATTATTATTGTTATTATTATTATTATTATTATTATTATTATTATTATTATTATTTATTAATTTTTTTTTGTCTTCAGTTTATTTGTTCAATTGTCTACGATGTTTTAGTCTCATCTCACGCAAACACTCCTGACCGAGCTCGGGGATTCATAATAGTGACGTGTTGGATACTAAATATAAGTTTCTCGGATGCGGAAAGCGGAGCCGGATATACATTTTCCATAAAATGTGGGCGTGGATAAGACTGCGGATGTTTAAATTTATATATTTGTGGATGTGTATTCGTTTTACATCCATATCCGCGGTTCCGGTTCCGGATAATTTCTACACATTACAGAAATACAAAGTGCGCTGCATTTGTCACACACAACTCCTGAGAGGAGAAAAAGGAGGAAAAAATAAAAATAAATAGAAAAAGATATAATAAAATAAGTAAAAGATGTATAATATGATATCAAGAGTGTAGGTGTAACCAGGTACAGGAGGAAAGGAGGTGGAGGGAGTACAAATGGGAAGGGAGTGGATGGGGGAAGGACATAAAAAGGAGTAGTGGAGAGGAAAAAGGAAATACTTATTATCGCCCACTAAACTCCCTCTCTTTAATAATTCTTCACTCACTCATCAAGCAGGGAGTATCGCCTCTTTGTACTGGTTGCCTCAGTGTTGCCAGATGGTCCCGGTAAAATTTCTGGAGATTTCTTGACAAAATTTCTACATATTTCAAAACATTTTTGATAATTGAAATTTTGTTGCTAGTAAATATTACAATAATTAAATGTTCTTATAATTAGAAGTTACAGAGTGTACTATTTATCAAGTATGCAACTTAAAGGGACATTAAAAGCAATTATATATAGCTATTGTTCGCAAATGTATTTACATATATATCTTTATACACAGAGGAATTGAGAGTAAGGATTAGGAAATCAGAAAAGGTAACAGGGGTTGGAGACTAGATTGGGAGGTCTAGCATACTCAGATGACAGTGTTAATTGCTGGAAGAAAGAGGATATGAAGGAGTTACTTATAATAGCAGAGTATGGAAGGGAGTGGGACATTAGATACAGTGAAAAGGAAATTGTAAAGCAATAGAATATAACGGCACAGGAGGATGCCAGTGGGTCCTGCTGGGGAACAGTATGGAAGAAGACGAAGTAGTAGATAAATATACATATATAGGTTTAGACATTAATAAAGAGGGAGTAGGAGGAGAAAAACAAATGAAAACAAATGAAGGGAAGGCCAGGAGGATGACAGACATGATAATTAACAGAGGGAATAGCTCAGTTAATAAGTACCAAATAGGTAAAAGCTTGCGGAAAGGAATGGGAGTTCCGTATTATTTGTATGGATCAAAAATTACTTATTACAGGAAGGGAGATCTCATGAAGCTAGAAAAATCACATGACATTATAGGCAGATGGAGTTTAGGGGCTCCAAATCGTACAGTAGTAAAGGCAATCAGAAATGCGATGGGGTGGAGCACATTCAGGGAAAGGATAGTGAAAGGAAAAATTAATTTACTGAAGAAGATAGAGGGACTCAGCGAGGACAGGTGTGTTAAAATGATACTTGGTGTAGAGAGAAACTCATCTTGGAAGGAAAGAAATGGAATGGTAGAAACGAAGGGAGATCATAGAGGAAGAATGGCAGAGGTTAGGCAGCAGGAAGGTCGGAAAGAAGAGGAAAATGTCAGGACCAGATGGCAGTCAGGAATGGAGAGTAAGTCAGCGCTTAAATGATATAGGAAGAAATAGAGACCAGAGGGACTTCACTGGCATGATGTAGAAGACTGGAGGAGTAGATTGTAAGTTAATGCAAGAACAGGAACACTAGAGGTTAAAGCCAGGAATAAAGACGAGCAGGAACAAGACTGTAACTTTTGTAGGGTGGGGGAGGGGAGGGAGACGATAGAATACTGTATTGTGGAGTTCTGTAGATATGAGCGAAAAAGAGGTAGACTTATAGAGGCAATTGTGGGAATCATAGGTGAATCAGAGTGGCAGACTAGACGGAAGGAAGTAGACAGAGGGATTCTCACAGTGTTGGGATTGTATGGGAGTAAAGAAGGAAAGGAAAGATTGTAAAAGAGATGAAAATTTTCTCTGTACAGGCCTGAGAAATACGCCTGAGAGGTTGGGTGTTAGGGCACCTGCTGTTGACTCCGTGTTCTGCTCTGTCCCTCCCACAGGTTAAAATTTCAGAAGATATTACAGTGACTAATTTCTTAAATTCTGACAAAAGATTAAAATTTCAGATCTCGAGAAATTACTGACAATTTGGAAACATTGTTTTGTCTCTATGCCACGTCAAAACAAAACATATACGTGATCCGTTATCTTCTCGTCACTTTTTTTTTTTAATTTTAATAACTAATAATTTCTTTATTTTATTTTATTTTGTTTATTTTTTCCGCAAGAGGGTCACTGACCAAGGGAAACAAAATAAAGGGAAAAAATATCCCACTGAGGTGCCAGTCCCAAAAGAGATGTCAAGAGAATAATCGAAAATTTCCAGTTTCTAGAAACTCATGGCAGAACGAGTACCACAGGATGTGATACTCAGAACACACAGTGTGAGAAGGTCGCTTCGTGTGGAGTAGTGTTGTGGCGAACACTTCATCACACGCCTGGAACTATGGCGAAAGTGCTGCTGTTGTTGATCCTGACGGTGATTTATGAAGGTGCCGCTCAGACCAATGACTGCGATCATATTGACCAGGACTTAAAGGACGGAGACGTGGAGCTCGTCGCAAGCGGAAGCTTTATAGATTCTCAGAAAGAAATTGACGTATATTTCAAGATGGATGACGTGAACTTGAAGGACGTCCGTATTAACTTGAAGGAAAGAAATGGCAATCAGCAGTCCGAATGGTTCCCTTTCGATGATGGATGTTCCCAGCACGGAAATCATTCTGAATGGCGAATGTTGAAGGTTTCGTACACAACAGACAGCATCCGTGTTAGCGTCTCAACTGAAAATTATTCATGCCAGAGTAGGTGCTTGATCAGCTCTCCTTGGCAACTTCCCCTGGACTTCTGTGTGATAGCCTCCGGGCCCTCCCAGTGGTTGTGGAAATGGTCATCCAACTGTTCCCCAACATTCAAAACCTTTAACGGAACATCAAAATATTCCACCCTGTCTACTTACATTGCACCCAAGACGAAGCTGTTTGCAGCCATGGTGGTGATGATTGTGCTCTCGGTGATGGCGTTGGTGTTACTGGCGTCTGTGGTGCTGATTGTGTGGTGGAAGAAGCAGCGGCATCAGCATCCAGGAACACAAAGTGAGTAATGAGCTGTGTGTGTGTGTGTGTTTATTTATTTATTTACTCTTCTTTTATATTTATTTATTCATATATCTTTTTATAATAATAATAATAATAATAATAATAATAATAATAATAATAATAATAATAATAATAATAATAATAGTAATAATAATAATAATATTACTATTATTATTATTATTATTATTATTATTATTATTATTATTATTATTATTATTATTATTATTATTGTTATTATTATTATTATTATTATTATTGTTATTATTATTATTATTATTATTATAATTATTATTATTATTATTATTATTATTATTATTACTGTTAAACGTTATGAGTTAACTATATGGCAGTGTCCCTTCAAATAATCTATTTCGATTGGTGATGTTCCTTGTCTTCTCCACCGTTACCTTTTTAAGAGTCGTGCTCATTAAATCTAGAACTTAATAGTATTGCCAAATTCTATGCTCGCTGTTTTCCACATTTCCTCGAGTCTTACTCGCCACACGCATACCCAACCTCCATCCACAGCACATCACTCCTGCCACTTACGGCAGTCTAGTCTCCACCTCAGCTTCTACAAACGCCTACCACCATGAAATATACGTATACCTAAAATAAATAAATAAATAAATAAAAATTAAATTAAATAAATAAATAAATAAATAAATAAATAATGAGAGGGTAGTTTTGTTATTTGTTCATTCGTTTGGAAGGAAGTTGGTATGTCTCGTACAGGGACTGCCACACGTAAGCCAGCCAGCTTCTTCCAGCTTCTCTTATGTTTTTATGTTCTTATTTGTTCGTTCATTTCCAGAGGAGCAGATTTACGACACCTTCACTTTCCAACGCACACGCGGTGACCAGTCAGGTGCCAAGCGCGGCGCCGTACGGAATGGATCAAAAAAAGCCACGGAATCTGCTTTATATGAAAATTTGAACTTATACGATGATGTTGCAGCTGTACGCCCTGAGTCCGCCGTGTACGTCAATGCTCCACTCTACGATGACGTGGTCTCTGCATAACTCAGGGGGCCGCAGCAGCAGCCACGCACCCACGACTAGTTCCATCACCAGGGAGAGTGAGTCAGGCAGTCATGATGAAACAGAAGTGAAGAAAAATGCAATGTAATCAGATGATGTATTCTATAAAGATATGGTGGTTGTGCGGTACGGCCACTTTCTCCAACACACACACACACACACACACACACACACACACACACACACACACCACAAATTTTACGTTACGCAAATATATTGAAGTTATAATAACCCAAATTGGAGGAAAGATGACAGAGAGAAGATAATATTATGGTGTATAAATGTGACAAAAAAGAAAGAAAAAGAAAAGGTAGATATAGAAGATTTGTACCCAGTCAAAACCCAACGTCAAGAGGATTTTTTTTTTTTTTTTATTATGTAAGAGGATTACTGGTCGAGGGAAACAATGGGGAGAGAAAAAAAAAAACAGCACAAGACAGGAGGAAATAAGAATGTGGAAAAAAATATATAGATAGTTAAATACAATAGATAAGTTGAATACACTACCAGAGGAAGTGGTGTATGCGAACAATATACGTAGATTTTAAGGAAAATATAACATAACAAGTTATCGTAATACAAAAAGGCAAATACATTAAAGTTATATTTATCATAGCACGACATTAGACCAGTTCTCTGATAGTCAACCTGGATGCATGATCTTTTTCAAAGGGTACTTGGAAATAATGGCGTACAACATGGAGGGGTACATGACATGGCTAGTGTGTGCAAAAAAAAAAAAAAAAAAAAAAAAAAAAAAAAAAGAAAAGAAAAAAAAAGTTTTTTGGGAGGAAATGTTTCGCACGTAGCCTAACACGTACATGCACTCTTACACACATGGTCTGTGTGTACAAGAGTGCACCATAGGATATATGTGTTAGGAGAAAATGGAGTGTCTTGTAACAAATGAATTTAAATTAATATTAAAGCATTACAAATGATTTATTATGTCAATATATTACACTCAGACGCAACTCACGCCTCACAGGTTTGAGATGTGGCAATTTGTTTCATTATAGATTTAGCTCTCATATAACAATTATTTGCAAGCATTTTCTATGCTTAATATAGAGACCTAATATTCTATTGTGCATTTTCACTCTCAAACCAAGAGAAAAACGAGAAATATTCATGTATTTTTTTGTATTTAATCGTCCTAGGCGCGAGGATACCTATATGCATTTCTCAAAAGCTCCTGGAAAAGTGCATGAACTTAGGATAGGTTGAAAACCTTTGGTCTAGCTTACTGTACATGCTTTTGGCTGGCTCTTCCCCTTTGATTGTCCAGGTGTCTCTCGGACTCTCGGTTCACACGTTATGTAGGGACTTCCAGGCATCGTGTAAACAGAAATAGTGCATAAAAAAATAAATAAATAGATAAAATAAAAATAGAAATAAATAAATAAATAGATAAATAAATAATAATAATAATAATAATAATAATAATAATGATAATAATAATAATAATAATAATAATAATAATAATAATAATAATAATGGGAAAAAGATGTTAGGGGATTGAGCCGTTAGATTGCATTATTTTGTCCTTAAATCTGTTTACATATATGATAAGTGAATAATGCTAATCCTTACAGTTTATCCTCGTTTATTAATCACAATTTTAATATAAAAAGCCAAAACAATAGAAATGCAGAAAAAAAAATGGAAAAAATTTCCTGAATATATACGTACTACGTATGCACAGCGCGAATGAGCTATGGACTAACATGAAATCTTTGTGTAATTCAATTCAGTTTAATATATATTTATCGTATTAGATTAACTTTGTGTGAAAAAAAAAAATGTGCAAACTGAGTCACCTATTTTGTGATCTGTGTTGCTTCCCTCTATTACGTGGCAGGCGATTTATTTTCTTTCTCGGTTATATTTCGTGATCATTTTGAAGAATTCCTTGGCTCGTATTTTTTAAGAGCCTCAGAGATGATTGGTCTTGTTCTCATGACTGTTTTCTCATTGACGATATAGAGTCTTTATTAAACTATGACTAACATCAATAATTAAAACACCCTGAGAAATCCAAAAGTTTCAACTACAAAATATTAACCCCTTCAATACGATGCCTATGTAGGCGTCATGAAGCGCCAGTGGAATACTCGTATGACATGACACCTGCGTAGGCATCATGGTTGGATTCTATTTCAGTTGTTGAGCGATCCCGTATCCTGCCTTGAGTTGTCTTGACAGTCTCCGTATTGTCCTTGAGGTTCTATTGCTCCTCCCAGCCCCCCTTTTCCCACCAGTCACGTAATTGAGTTACCCCACGCCCCACTCTCTATCCAAAATGAGGAAGTCTCATTGGCAGAGCCTTACATCATAGTTTACCCCTATGATCCTTCCCTTATCTTCCATATCCCACCATCCTTCTCTTCATCCTATACCCCCTTTCCATATATATATATATATATATATATATATATATATAGAGAGAGAGAGAGAGAGAGAGAGAGAGAGAGAGAGAGACTCACTTAAGTGAGTAAACACAGCTGCCCACTAATCTCTTTTCTGATACTTCGCCTTCCCTTCCTTCCCCATTTATTCCTCCTTCACTCATCACCACCTCTTCTGCAATTTACTACCCCCAACTACCCCAAATCGTAAACGTGTGTGTGTGTGTGTGTGTGTGTGTGTCGTACTTACACCCAGGGAAACAATAACTCCTGCCTCATATTTCTATGACGAATGAAGGGTTGACTTAGAGAGAGAGAGAGAGAGAGAGAGAGAGAGAGAGAGAGAGAGAAATTATATCAGAAATCAGATACGTTACCGCGTTTTTTGAAGCATCCGGAGTGAAGTGGTTAAAAGTAATCCGAAACGTTGGAGAAGATAACCCTTCATCAAGACTCTATATCTGGGGCAGGAGCGGGGAGCAATAGCAAAATAGTGGAAAGTTGAAATAGATGTGTGTGTGTGTGTGTGTGTGTGTGTGTGTGTGATAGACATCCGCTTCTCTACACGCACCGTCACTTCGTATCCTTTTGATTACGATAAACTGTTTGCTGCAGAGGAAATATTTGATATGTTGTACAAACCTTAGCTTGTTGAAGTTATTTGGCTTTGTTCATAATATTCTCAGTTTCTTTATGTAATATGCAATGTGTGTCTCCAGAGAAAATAAAACTACAATACTATTATTATTATTATTATTATTATTATTATTATTATTATTATTATTATTATTATTATCATTATTATTATTATCCACACCAGTGAAAATGTATACATTAAAAATACATACGCATATATATATATATATATATATATATATATATATATATATATATATATATATATATATATATATATATATATATATATATATATATATATATATATATATATAATCATGAAATAAGCAGTCTGCAGTGTAAAATAGGATCGTTAATAGTAGTTAGGAAAACTTGTAGAGATATATAAAAGAAAAATCATGGATCTTTTAAATTAAGCTTGAAAAATCTTAGCCTAGACAAAAAAAAAAAAAAAAAACAGATATAATGAAGAAAACAGTGAATTAACAACATAATCATAAAATAGATAATCTGAAATGTAAAATAGACTCGCTAACAATAGCTGGGAAGACTTGTAGAGATGAAATAAGAAGTTCGCCAAGCATCTTTTGAATCAAGCTTGGAAAATCTTAATTTAAACAAGCATGTAATGAAGAAAATAATGAATCAACAGCGTAATAATTAAATAAGTAGACTTTCATTTGTAATACGCTCGTGAGGAAGATTTGTAGGGATGAAGTAAAAGGGAACTTGACTGGTCCGCTTGTCACGAACCTTCACCTGAACTCGGAATTTTGTAGGATCAGTTAAGTACTGGCTCTGGCTGTGATGTGGTGGTGGTGGTGGACATCCCTGCATTAGATGCCCTTAAAAAGTTTGCCTGGCCCTGGGGGACGCCATATCACCGCCTTGACAACTCAAAACGAGGGAATGAGTGATGTAGCTGAGTGTTGGTCGTGGTAGTGGATACTGTCTCAGTGTCTCGGGTCGGAGGTGAAACCGAACAGAGGTCACGTCCAACCCTGGGCTGAGTGGAAGTATATCACTTCTTCCTCTATTGGTCAGGTAAGTTCTCCTTCATGTATTCTTAAGTGAGGTTCTTATTCGGGCTGCTTTTGAAACTTAAAGTTTTGATTGGTGGTTTTGGTATTGTGTGCGTGATGTTTTAGAATTACTACAATCATGCTAGTATTCTTTAAAATCGTGGGTGACCCCTCCCCTCCACGTATTCTAAAGCGTCTCGTGTAGGTTGCATGCTAAGCGTTGCGTTGCTGTGGGTGCGTTTGAGTGCTATTGATGTGGGATCTTGACTATTTATCATTATCAATGAAAAAGCGCACTGTAGTTGGTGGCGTATCTACGTAGCTGTGTAGTGTTGTATGTACGTGTTGACAATACGACTCGTTCTCATGTTTTGCGTGCGTTTGAGTTACTGGCTTATTTGTAAGTTATAGAGAAGTTGTGTGGCAAGTTTATTCTGTTACAGGATGTGGGTGTAGATCATGTACGAAGGTGTATGAAGAGAAACTGTAATTTAGCTAATATTAGTAATGATGTATATGAATATTTGCTTTTGTATATATTTTACTATGAACCTTCACGATTTATAAATTTTACGTACTTTTGTAAATCTTGCTACAAACATTCTAATTTTATTAATTTTGATTGTAACGATATTAAGTGAAATTAACGTTTCATTAAAAAATAAATTGTAGTGGTAGTTCGGCCATTGCTTGTGATATTTCAAGAATTCTTGTTAAAAGCCCAAACTACGTACAGTGTAAGCGCATGATCACAACACTAGATTGCTCCGAAGCTTCCTAATCATAGCTATTTCCTTTGCACAGTGAAGCCGAAGTTTCCTAATCATAGCTATTTCCTTTGCACAGTGAAGCCGAAGCTTACTAATCATAGCCATTTCCATTGAACAGTGAAAGTGTATTGTAGACGCTAGTCTTTGATGAGACGATGCTTGATAAGGCAGCTTCCAATGTATTGTAGACGCTAGTCTTTGATGAGACGATGCTTGATAAGGCAGCTTCCTAATCAGCAATTTCCTTTGCTCAGTGAAGGCGCTCTGAGACAGTGTTTGATAAGGCCATGATTATCAGCTGCATGGAAAAATTCACGCGCCACACCAGCTATTGAGTACAAAGGAATGATAAGGCCATGATTGTCAGCTTCATTGATAAGTTCACGCGCCACGATAAGTTCACGCGCCACACCAGCTGTTGAGTATAGTACAGAGGAAGTGTGTCATTATAAGAAATGTTTTATTTTGATAACACTGGGTTCGTCTGTGGCGGATACACACGTCGTGGCGGATACACACGCCACCAATCAGCGGTCGTGGCGGTTACACTCGCCACCAATCAGCGGTCGCCTGACACTGGATACGTTTGTGGCGGATACACTCGCCACCAATCGCCAGTCGCCTGAACTATGCTGCGTTCAAAAGCCTCAGTGTTGTCATTTAAAGGATATCCTGTGTACTGAAGAAAAAAAATGTATGAAATCTTATGAAACATTACACTTAATGCTTATTATTGCGTTTCTTGTGCAGTACGGGTGTTTGTGCAATGTTTAGTATTGCGTTTCTTGTACAGTACGGGTGTTTTGAGTAGCTGTGTATAGTGGTGCATTGTTCATCCATTTCAATAAGTTCTTTGAGACTGTATTATTATCGTAAAACTGAAAAAAAAAAAAAAAAAACTGAACGGGTGTTTGTGTAATGCTTATTATTGCGTTTCTTGAGTACGGGTGTTTGAGTAGCTGTGTATAGTGGTGCATTGTTCATCCATTTCAATAAGTTCTTTATGAAACTGTATTATTGTCGTAAAACTGAAAAAAAACTGACTCATAAAAAAAAAAAAAAACCGGTGAATGAGGACTCTGCCATTAGTGCAACACTTCAATTCAATGCGATGTGTCCAGAATGTGTCACGTCTCGTCTGAGAATTTCTAACAGGCTCTTCGTAGTGGAAATCGTGGGATTTTTTATTTTTTTTTATTTTCAAGTGTTTTCATGAGGATTCTGCGTCGTGAACTGGGAGAGAAAAAAAAATATGGAAGCTAAAAGTAAAGCTAAAACTAATTATCTCTGTAGGTTTTGAAAACAGTCGTAATGGAAACTCGGGGCGTGTAACAAATTACCAGGGGTGCACCGCGGCCGGAAAGGCGGCTGAATAATGGTGGTTAATTTGTATTCACTAGCGTGCCGGATGTTTTTCCCGGGTATGTTTTTCGTATCCGATCTGCTAGGAAACTGAGCTTGTAACAAATTATTAGGGGTGCTCCGCAGCCGGATGATTGGTGTTACTCGGTATTTATTCACTAGCCAGCCAGGTGTTTCTCGTATCTGACTTGATAGATCGCAAAATTCCAAGAACAAAGTCAACAATTGGTTAAGGCCAGCTAGAATACCAAGGGAAACGGTCTAATCACAGTTTGGAAAGAAATGTATTTAACAAAGCAAACCTATAGTTTTATTTAACGACAACGAGGGATCTATTCCACATAATCAATTAGCACTCCACGCACAGTTTATACACCCACAGTACAATCTCGTGTTCAGTCCCACGCTTATTTTATAACTAGCGAACCGATGTTTTTACCAAAGCGTCAAGAGCATTGTTATCCTAAACATCCAGAATCCCACTTAACCAGGTTCAGTACCCACAACTCACACATTAACAGCATGATTACAGAGTCCGCTCCATTCATTTACCACTCTACTTGGAGAACCAGTTCCTTCCATCTCGTCCTTTATCCAAAATTTTAAACTTGAACCCATTAGTGTCCTATACCTACTAATGGAGAACCAGTCAGAAGCCAATGACTGCTCAATGACACTGGGGGCTTGCTGGGAGGCATTCACCAGCCTGTGGTGAGTGGCACAGCTCCATGCTAAACAAAGCCATGGCAGAGGACAGGAGGGTACAGATGGCAGTGCAATGAGTTTCAGCTCAGCCTGTCCCTTTGCTTCTCTCTCTCTCTCAATAAATAAAGTACATTACTGACAAATCTTTATTCTTGTTCTTATCACAAACATAAAATTAAAACTTGTCTCAAAAGCAGTGGTACAGTAGTGTTGTGGGTCAGTGTTAATTGCAAAACAGTTGAAAGATGTCACATTCACTGTCATCTCAAGACAAACTAACCTACACCTTAGACTTCACAAAAATAGGACCACAACCTAAAAGTTGGTCTGCACATTCAGAAGGAACCTTGCAAGCACAGAGGACTGCAACCTAAAAGTTGAACTGCACCTTCAGGAGGAACCTTGTGAGTACCTGTGCTGGGTCATACACAATATACTCATTGTAGAGAAGACTGTAGTTGCTGTCGGTCTTGGCAGCAACTTCTGCTCCAGGTCCTAAGGGCACCACTGTTCCATCAGGCCTGTGGGAAGAATTCAATGGTAGTCTTCTCTTGCCACAAACAAGATGGGGGGGGGGGGAAACTAATTTGCTTACTGCAAAACATAAATGACATGGCTTGGTCATGTAGAGAGAAAAGACCAGGAACTGATTTAAATTTAAAGAACTGGAAGAAAACTAGTTGAAGACAATGTCAAGCAGACAGAGAACAGGATGGAATTGTGGCAGACCTGGTCTTGCTAGCTTGAAATGGAGTTGGTGAGGTAATAGCAGCATCACTAATGCTGGATTGCAGTTTAATTGCCATGCTTAACCTGTGCATAGAGACTTTGCTTTCTCTCGTATCACGTTGTCCATAGCTGTGCCTTCATGGCAAAGGTCCTCAATCCCAAATAAACAAGGCATTTTCTATCTTAACAACTGCATTCTCCCTGACTGTTGGCATGTTTAGCAGTTCTTGAAGCACTGGTACTTACTGTGGCTAGAATTTCCTTCTCCATCCTCTTGATACATGGAACATTCACTCTGCAGCAACATAAGACATGCCTTCCCTTAATTTGTTTAGTAAATAAACTCTTCTCCAGTCATCATTATCTTTGTGTGCTTTGAAGTGTCTCCAGCCAGTTTCTTTGCAGGTGTCTTTGGAGCCATGATGAAGAAAATGCTTGTGTTCATATGATACAGTTATGAAGATGTGGTGTGGGGACAACAGGGATGATGCTGACACAAGTGAGTTTACTGTGACTGACTGACACAGGCCATGGCAGTTGAGTGAATGAATGTGCACTAGCAGCATGATAATGTACATTGTTTGTGTGGCGGGGTGTGTGTGATGCAGTGACCAGATGAGTAGCAGGTGTCATTGAGGTGATCAAGAGATGTTCTGAATGTTTGTGACTCCTGTCAGCAATAAGGAAAAGAATAGCAAGTGAAATGACCTCGCTGTCATACAAACTTAAAATGGGAAGTCTTATACTGATACGATCCAAACTTAAATAAAAATACTTCAAGAAATATAAAAATGTCTCTCTCTCTATATATACATATCAGGCCAGCAATCCCACAACGGTTGGCTGAGATAAAGCACCCCACACACACACACACACACACACACACACACACACACACACACACTGCATTCACACTTTCAGGTACATTGAACCCAAGTGGAAAGGGAGAGTCTTTGTGGTAGGGGCTAAGAATAATCCCACTGCATTCCCTCCATGTTGTAAGAGGCAACTAAAAAGGATGAAGCAAGGGGGACAAGAACTCCCTTCTCTGTATCTTGTCCTATGAAGACAAAAGGAAATGCTACAAGAAGATATAACAGTAGAAGGAAAGCTCACACGGCCCATAAATGACACCCTGCCTAATGCAAAACTGCCACCACAAGCACAAAAGACTTACAGCTTGGTGAAGTTCTCAGGTTGGGGAGCTGTCCTGCCACAGCCCTTCACTGAGTGGCAGCCTGGTGGCAACTTGTTGGCCTCGTAGTCGGCTTGAAGGAGTGTGTTGCTCTTGCCCAGTGCCACCTCTGACAGCAGCAAGAAACCCACATTGTTGCGTGCATTGGCCCAGCAGTAGTTGGCACTCTTGCTAGCCATGTCCGCAAAGTAGATGCCTTTTCCAAACTGGTGGGGAGAGAACAAAGCACTTGCAGATCACACGTCACTCTCACCTATCACTAACCACAAATCCCATACAATGCATCACTGTACTACTAGTGTTATATTTCCTACAAAGAAGTCCAGTCAAATTTCAATCTATTTATCTATATACCATGCCAGCAATCCCACAAAGGGTGGTCCAGACAAAGTACCCCACACACATTATTCACGATTAGCCATGTCAACACTTGGTGGAAAGGGACAGTCTCATGAACTACTCGGCTACACTCCACCATTGTACATGCACTCCAAAAACTATCAATGCATAGTGTAAGTGAAAATTTCAAACTGACTATATAGTATTGTGTTAGAGTATGCAGCCATGATGAAAAGCATCAATATATGGGTGCTTCTATATAGTGATTCAAAATGTGTGGAATGAGACTGTTGGGGTGTTTCTATAAAGTGATTTAAAATGTGTGGAAGGAGACTGTTGAAATATATCTCTATAAATCAACTCTGGCATCTTAGCACTCCCCTTTCCCAACACTTATTGTTACTGGTCTCAAAATGTTTAGCCTAAATTATGCACAGATACTTTTTGAGCAAGTGTACATACAAACTCACATACATATGCCAAGGTGGTCTCCACCAAAAAAGGGTGGTAGCCAAGACTGGGCACACAACTTTAACATTCACACTCATTCACACCACTCTCTTAGCCCATTGGCAACCAGCAGGGAAGAAGTATTTCCTACTCTCACTGTATGGGGATCAGTCACACAGTTTGGACAGTTTGGTCCAGAACAAGCACTCTCCCCTACCACACTCAGCTGCCCCACACCTGCATGAAACCATCAATGTGTGGTGCCTCCCTTGGAGGTCAAAGGGCTATGCCATTCCTCAAGCACTCACAATTGCTTTCCATTCCCTTCTGCCATGCACAATAATTCTACTATGATCCAGAGTCAGTCAGTACTTGTATTATATTTTCCTACAAAGTGGACACGTCAAATTTCAACATCATAATTTATTTCCTCACAGGCACAGCTGCTACCAAACATGACCTGAGCCACACCACACATCAGCTCCCTTACTCACCATGTAGCCAGTGACTGGCGCCTCAGGTGGGGCAATGCGTAGGCCCTGGCTCAGGATGCCGGCCCAGTTGGACATGCGGGAGCCGTGCCACAGCAACATTCGGTTGCCCACGTCCTTGAAGCGCTGGTGCTCACTGTCCTTATGGCACTCCAGCACCTCCAGCAGTGTCAGTGTGTAGTGCTTGTGGGTCTTGGCATGGGTTGTCTTCATGTATTTCTCAATTATCTGTAAAAAATCTTTCAGTAATAATTTTTTTCTCTATTATCTCGGGGGGGTGGGGGGGAATCTCAATGTAAATCAATAAGTTTTATACAGATGTTAAGTAAGAATATTTCTCTATTATCTAGAGAGAGAGAGATAATCTGTGTAAATCAGGTTTTATCCAGATAGTATTTAGCTTTATCATCTTAAGAAGAGTTTCAGCATAAATCAGAAAATTTTATCCAGATGCTAGACTAAGAGTATTTCTCTATTATCTGAAAAAAGTTTGTGTATATCATTAAATTTTCATCCAGATGGTAGAGCAATAGTATATCTATCTCTACAGCAGGCCAGCAATTCAACAGGGTGGCCCAGATAAAGCACCACACACTCGCATGTCATCCATGTTCTTAGCTTCATCAGCCACTGGTGGAAAGGGGAGACTAAGAATGCATGCCTGAATTATTTCTATGACTTTCAGCCTAATGTGAGGCACAATGGATACAAACCAAACACACAAGATGACCTGCTAGGGGAGAACCTCCACATTAAGAGACTTGCATATAACTGCAGCCTGACAAACTGTAATCATATGACAAGGATTTATATGAGAATGTAAATATAAGAAAAGCTTCAAGAAGCCATCAGGCCTACACATGGCAGTCCCTGTATGAAACATGCCTACCTATTTCCTCATCCATAAAGTTTTTTTTTTTTTTTATTTATATTGTTTTAAAGTTTCCCAACAACTTAATTGCCGAGTCCATTCCATTCATTTGTCATGCTATTTGAGAATTATTTTTTTCCTATCTTTTTTTAAAATTCTAACTTTTCAAGCTTGACCCTTATTTTTTGTCCTATCCAGATAAGTAACCCTGAGGATTTTGCTTGTCCCCCTTGTCCCACTGAGAGACCTCCATTGGATTCCCTCTTAACCTATGCCTCTAGCAAATGTAAATCTAACAGCTTCAATCTTCAATCACCAAGAAACCCCTTTCAAAATCACAAATACAACTCGAGTATCCTGTCTTCTGGCATTGTCTCCACATGTCCCAGCCACTGTCTCTGTCTGTCCTCTATCACCTTCATTACATTAGCTTTACATTCTGTTCTCATTTCATCACCTACAACTCAGTCCTCCCACCTTACTCTGCAAAACTCCTCTTAAACTGTATGATTCAAATGCCTTTAGTGCTCTGAGCTGCAACAATCCCATCAAACACTTGAAGTTTAAGCATCCCAGGCATTTCAAGAGACAAACAGCAATACACACCCTGTATTCCTCTGACTCCCTCTGCAGTGGTGTGAGGTCACACTGCAACCTGTGGTAGTGCTGGTCTGCTGGGTGGGTGGTGACATCAATGGGTTGGTCAAGCACACTCAGGGCAGCCTGGATGTCTCCCAGCGCCTCGAGCAGTGCCACCTTCTCTCGCACCTCTGCTGGTGTGCGGATGAGGGGAGGTACCTTCATGCCAAAGTAGTGAGGAACCCTGCAAATAGTGAGGGGATAACAGTGTATGGAGATGCTGGGGTGTGTATCAGGGGAGGGACCTTGGAAACACTGAGGGATGCCAGTGTATGTAGATGCTGGGGTGTGCATCAAAGAAATGAGGGTCCCTGGAAACATTAAGGGATGCCAGTAAATGGATTTGTGCTGGGGTGTGTATCTGGGGAGAAATCTTAAGTTGTGAGGGAGCCAGCAAACATTAAGGGATGTCGGTGTACAGTGGTGCTGCTGTCTCTGATGACCAACACCCATTCACAGCACATCAAAAAGGCTTATGCAACTCACTACAAATTTATTCTGCACCAAACCCTCTCTCTAGAGAAATGGCAAAAAGAAAAAAAAGTGCAAAAAAAAAAGATTATTGCATTTTCTTACCTGGTGTAAAAGTCATTGCAAGCCTGAACCAAGTCCTTTGTGGCACACTTGTTGCTCTGGATGAGGGTGTCAATGTGCTTGAGTGCCAGATAGCCAGCCTTGATCTGCTCTGTGGTCAGCTTGCCCAGTGGAGCCTTCTTGGCGTCATACTTCATCTCCACCACAGCTTCCTCCATGACCCGCACATCACAGATCAGCTCAATGATTGCCTTCACTATAGGATGTAGCATACTCTCCACAGGCATCTGAAATAATGACACCAATGAAATGAGAATTATTCTTTATGAAAGGATATTGAAGCTTTAAAATTCACATTCCATAGAAAGACATTTTTTTTTTTTTTATGTAGGAAGGACACTGGCCAAGGGCAACAAAAATCTAATAAAAAAAAAAAATGCCCACTGAAATGCCAGTCCCATAAAAGGGTCAAAGCAGTGGTCAAAAATTGGTGGATAAGTGTCTTGAAACCTCCCTCTTGAAGGAATTCAAGTCATAGGAAGGTGGAAATACAGAAGAAGGTGAAGGTGAAGGTGAAGGTGAAGGGGGTATCTGATAAAGGTCTTTAAGTGGTATAAGTGACATAACAATTGTGACAAGCAAAATCCTCAGGTTCAGCAATCAGGACAAGTTCAAGTTTGAAGAAGTTAGATTTAAAAAAGAGATATGAAGGAGTGGTGGATGAGTGGGATAGGCTCTGTAATCAATTTATAAGAGTACAGTAAATTAAAATTAACCTTTAAAGATTATACAAATTTATGGTTGGAGATGATGTATAGAAATAAATACTAGGTATGTTTAATAGAGGTACTGCCATGTATAGGCCTGATGGCTTTCTTGTAGCTTCCCTTATTTCCTCATGTTCTTATTCATCCCAAGACAGATGCTCTGATTTCTTGAATAAGGATGGACCCCTTGCCCTGCACAGTTCAGGAAGAAGAGAATAACTAATGAAGAATCAGTGTTAAAAGTAGAAGTACCCAGGCAATGTTAGTTATATATGGTACTGGTCAGACCTCATCTAGATTATGCCATGTAATTCTGGTTCTCATATTAGAATCAGTACTGAGAAGAATGACTAAAAGATACAAGGGATGAGTTATTTTTTATGAAGACATTTTCTATTCTTATGGACAGAAACAGAGTGGGATAGAGGAGACAACAGCTGAGTGTATGGGAGGTAAAACTGGGAAAAGACTAAAATATAAGTAACAAGAGAGAATAATCAAGCAAAAACTCCCTGAGCCATCCAAAGCATTACCTTCTCTTTGGGTTTCTTGACGGCAGCACCAGCATCAGGAGTGTCTGTGCCTTTCGAGTAATCCATCTTGAGCAAGTCGTACTTTCCAGGCACCTTCTCAAACATGGACCGCAGCTCCCAGTCATTCTTTGTCTTGTCACTGAACCTGTACAGAAAGAGGAGGCAGGATACATTCAGTACAGGTTACAATATTGAAATTTTGGAATCATACTAAATAATAGCTTGTTTTGAAGTAACTGTCAGTGTGTGATTCACCTATGGTTGTCTGCTGATCACTCAGCCAGCCGTTCCCCTACGGAAAGAGCTCAGAGCTCCTAGTGACAGATTTTTGGGTACGAATGAGACCAATGACACACCACACATCGGGACAGCAAGGTCACAACCCCTCAGATTATATCCCATACCTACTTGCTGCTAAGTGAACAGGGGCTACACATTAAGAGGCTCACCCATTTGCCTCACCACGCCCAGGACTCAAACCCGGGCCTTCTTGGTTGTGAGCCGAGCACGCTAACCCCTACACTACGCGGTGTGTGTGTGTGTGTGTGTGTGTGTGTGTGTGTGTGTGTGTGTGTGTGTGTGTGTGTGTGTGTGTGCTAAGGTAAGGTGAATACACTCTTATTATGAGACAGGGCACATATTCAGTACAGGTTGCAACAGTGAAACCTTGGAATCATGCTAATCCTTCTCTACTGCAGTGCTATACTTGTTGCATAAGTGATCTCGTGGTATAGTGCAAAATGAGTGTGGTAGGCAAGTACCACACTAAGATATGGGTTCATTCCACCAAGCTGAGTGGGGCTCTTGGCTTTTTTGAGACTGCATGTGGTGGCAACACACTTGAGAAACACAAACAAACAAAACTGTTACATGCTGACAAGTCTGTCATAAAGTTACATCCAGTAGTCAATCAATTATGGTTTGTATCTTTCATGTAGAAGTTAAAAGAGGCACTTATAACCTAAAGTGGTACTATTTATGTTTTCCTGTCAACTTATACATGGCAATGAAGATCATAGGTATAGTGGCTTTCCTGAGGTGGTAGAATGTACTCACAATTATTCAAGATTCACGGTGATGTCTACTACCATAGTACACCCTTAGCTTCGGCATAGTACAGCTGGACACATACTTCCACAAAACTTACTTCTTCTTAAATATGTTGATGGCCTTGTCAAGGTCAGCACCGCAGGCCTGCAGGCTGTTCTGGCCGTTGGCGCCCACACGTCCCCACCGCATCCACACTGAATAAGACTTGCTCGAGTCGTCCTCCAGCAGCTGAATTAGGTAGTACTTGTTGTTGTTGAACTGGATGTTAGTCTGTGGGTTAAAACATTTACATAAGAACATAAACAAATAAGGGAAGCTGAAAGAAGCTGTCAGATCTAAACATGGCAGTCCCTGTATGAAACATGCCTACCTATTTTCATCAACTATCCTCACCTATAAATTCTATGTGCCAAATTCAAATTCTGAGTTTTACAGTATTCAAAATGAAAATCCAGTTTATATTAAGCAAGGTGTCTTTTTATCTGCTGTCAAATTAAGTTTTGCAATATTCAAAACAAAGCTTTATAATATTAGTTATGTAAGCTGTCTTTTTATCTTCATCATCACCAAATTAAGCTTTACAAAATGTACTATTCATAACAAGATTCATTTATAAAATTACACAAGTTATCTCTATATCTTCATCATTGTCAAATGCTTTTTTTTTTCTTTCCTGAAGTTGTTGTTTTTAGATGAGAGTGTTCAAGCGTGTCTTCAAGGCTATGAGCGTGAATGATGTGTGTGAGAGTGTGGTGTCATGTCTGGGTCATCCCATGTGGGATTGCAAGCCTGGTATAGACAGATTGTTTTCAAAATAGTGCAGCCAACCCCTAGAGGAACCACAAGCATACATTCAATCTTTTTTTCCTGTAAGAGAAGCACTAGCAAAGAGAAAAAAAAACCTGGTGAGAGTGCAAGTTCCAAAAGAAAGGTCAAAAGGATCATCCAGAATTAGAGGATAAGTGTCTTGAAACCCTCTCTCTTGAAAGAGTTCAAGTCATTGGAAGGAGGAAATAAAAGGAAGCAGGGAGTTCCAGTTCAATGAGAGAGAGAGAGAGAGAGAGAGAGAGAGAGAGAGAGAGAGAGAGAGAGAGAGAGAGAGAGAGAGAGAGAGAGAGAGAGAGAGAGAGAGAGAGAGAGAGAGAGAGAGAGAGAGAGAGAGAGAGAGAGAGAGAGAGAGAGAGAGAGAGAGAGAGAGAGAGAGAGAGAGAGAGAGAGAGAGAGAGAGAGAGAGAGAGAGAGAGAGAGAGAGAGAGAGAGAGAGAGAGAGAGAGAGAGAGAGAGAGAGAGAGAGAGAGAGAGAGAGAGAGAGAGAGAGAGAGAGAGAGAGAGAGAGAGAGAGAGAGAGAGAGAGAGAGAGAGAGAGAGAGAGAGAGAGAGAGAGAGAGAGAGAGAGAGAGAGAGAGAGAGAGAGAGAGAGAGAGAGAGAGAGAGAGAGAGAGAGAGAGAGAGAGAGAGAGAGAGAGAGAGAGAGAGAGAGAGAGAGAGAGAGAGAGAGAGAGAGAGAGAGAGAGAGAGAGAGAGAGAGAGAGAGAGAGAGAGAGAGAGAGAGAGAGAGAGAGAGAGAGAGAGAGAGAGAGAGAGAGAGAGAGAGAGAGAGAGAGAGAGAGAGAGAGAGAGAGAGAGAGAGAGAGAGAGAGAGAGAGAGAGAGAGAGAGAGAGAGAGAGAGAGAGAGAGAGAGAGAGAGAGAGAGACTCTCTTCCTGGCAGCACACACGCACCTGATTGAGCATGCAGTCCCAGATGTCGTCCCCGTCCTCATACACATGGCAGCGCTGGGCAATGGGGCACAGGGCATCTACTGCTGCTCGGCCCTTCACCACCACCACTCGCTCCACACCTGCAGCACACCATACCATACACCATCAACACCACACTCATTTCAATTGTTACTTTTGCATTTTTCTATCTCACTAAGATTATATTTCTATGATAGTGACTCTACAGTGAACCTGTCACCTGTCACTCCCAACAATACTAAACAAGTATACAAATGTCTCCTGAAAATAACTTTGACCTATGTACCTATTTATCTCTTTATGTTGGGCTGACATACCCATGAAGGAGGCCAAGACAAGATGCCCTACACACACACACACACACACACACACACACACACACACACACACACACACACACACACACACACACACACACACACCCCATCAAACCTTGGTCTTCAGGCTTCAACCACCCATCCTCACTGACCACATCATGACCTGTATTCAGAAACTCTTTGCTCTCTCCCTACAACTATTTTCAAAGGCTGCAGAGATGACTGGCCTGGTTCTCAAGATTTTCTCCAGTTAATAATGTAGGTATCTTGTTAATCTGTCATCAGAAGTATATAAACACTCTTAAAAACCTATGTTACTTCATCTAGAGCCTTCTGAAAGTAGTGTTGGTGAAGTGCAGGTGTTTCAGAATATGGTCCCTTTAGTCATCAGAAGCTTCAAAATGTATTCCCTCATATATTGCCTATGTCACAATTGTTTTACTTCCAGACACCAGCATTTCACCATACAAAGAGCAGCACACTACCAGGTAACATGCATACCACCTAGTGTCCCAACGTTACCAAGCCCAACACTGGAAGGCTCTCAGACACATGCACAAGTCATTCATCAATATCTATATAATTCATATCTCCTGGAATGGAATGAATAATTGTACAGAAGAGGGGGAAGGTGGAGGGTGACTACAACACACACTAGAAGGAATGGAAGACTGGATAATGCTCAGATATTGTACAACTTAAAGAGAACTGGAGGATGGGGAGTAAAGTGCAACAGGGACAGACAGCAGGAAAGGTTGCATGCTGAACACAACACAAGGTGTGGCTGAGAGTGAAAGACAGGATGGTACTCATATATTGCATAACAAAGACAAAGCAGATTGGAAAATGGGAGGCAAAGTGCAACAGGGACAAACCAGAGAGAAGTAAGAGTGAATGAATGCTGGACACAACACAAGGAGTGGCTGGCTGGGATTGGGGAAATCTGACAGGCACAAGAGGCAGGATCACAGTAATACCACAGCAAATCAAGAGCATTCAAGTTGACCAGCAAGAGAATACTTGAACACATGAGCAAAATTAAAAGAAGTCTCAACTTGGGATATTTATAGGGACACAAGCTGCAGGCTAGAAATTTTGAGCCAGCTAAAAGGGGTGTCCTGATCTAAGCTAAAGTAGAAGCTTGTATAAATGATTACCTCTTTTTTTTTTTTTTATGCTTTTGACTCCTAGTGTATAACACTCGAGACTGTTTGATGTAATCCAGAATTACTTAAGGTATTATCTTTAAAAACTTGCATGCAGAAAAATTATCCTGAGGTAAGCATGGCTACCAGGGTTACAGCTACTAGGGTTACTATGACAGGCTGCATGTAATATTAAAAAAACTCTAACCTGGTATAAGTCTGAGTGATGAAAATGCAAAACTCTGTGTGTGGTCAGTCTTTTTTACCAGTAGATTAACACTTTTCAGTTTTTTTTTTTTTTTATGCATTCATTACTTAAGAGTTTTCTCAATAGTACACTAAGGGTTACTAAGAGTCAGTGAGTCATCCATCTTGAGCTCCACCAGACAACACAGCATCCCAATGACCATTAGGTAAAACTGTGTCTCCATTTCTTGCATTATGGAATATAAATAAAGGACACTACTGATGAATGAAACAATCATTTAGAAAATACTAACAAACCATTAACTTTAAATCAAAAGCTGAAAACTTCAATAACACAGGGAAACTCGTACTTAATCTTCCATAGTAAAAATTCAAACACTTAACCCTCATTGCAATATGCAATAATTCACAGCACTAACAGAAAGGCATAGAATTTTTATAAGCATCTACAAGAAGATAAAAAAATTTTCAATTTCTAGTGAGTACAATGTTTAGAGGTGACTAGAAGAAAAGATGTCTCAGAGAGGTTAATAAATGAGCAAATAGCAGTAAAAAGATTATGTAACTGGAATAATGCAAGGCTCAGGGATACACTGGCCCATATTTGGAAATGTTTTGCTTTCTCACCATGACTATTTCAAAGGCCACAGAGATGATCAGCCCTGTTCTCAAGTGTTTCTCCTGTTTATAACATAGGTATCTTATTAATCTTTAGTTTGTTATTATAACTGTGAGAGAAAAAAAAAAACAATGTAACTTGAATTACAGCCTTTAGAAAGTGATCAAGGTGCAGGGAGAAGCATTTCAGAATATGGTCCATTTAACCACCACCACACAGCCACAGACACCAAGAGTTGCCACACAGGACAGCTCAAGACTCAACACCTGACTCTCATCCCACCTGTCTTTTCACCAGACTTCTTAGGTAGGTTACTGGTGTCAGAATTCTCTTTCTCTTCAACTGTGATGCCCCTGGCACCCCCTCTCTTCCCCTTGGCACCCTTGGGCTTAGTATTCCTCCCACCTGAGGCCTTGGCAGAGCTGGCAGCCTTCCCTTCCTCCTGGGCTGCTTCACTCTTCACGTCTGCCTCCTCCTTTACCTCAGCAGCTTTTGGGCGTCCCCTCTTCCCCTTCTTGGCTGTGGCTGGTGCCTCCTGCTTTACCTCTACCTCAGTAACTGTGTCCTCTTCCTCTGTTTTGACAGCCGGCTTCCTTCCTCTTTTGCCCTTTTTAACAGCTGGTTTGCTTTCTTCCTGTACAGATTCTTCCTTTGCTGCTCCTCTGCCTCTCATCCTTGCCACACTGCTATGGGCTGCTGCATCCTCACCCTCTGTCTGGTGAACTGGCTTCCTCCCTCGCCTTCCTTTCTTCACCTCCGCCTTCTCAGCTGCTGCTACTGTCACCTCCTCCTCCATTTCATTATCTTCATTTGTGGGTTCCTCCTTCTTTACCTCCTTGTTTAGTTCACGGACTTTTCCTACTTGTGTTCCTCTTTTTGTCTTCTTGGTAACTGCTGGTGTGACATCCTCCTCCTCCTCCTCCCTCTCCTCTGGCTCTTGCTTCATTTGCACTTGCTCTTCTTTCTTCCTTCTGGCCACTGCCTTGCCTGCTGCCTGCCTTCCTCCACCTCGTCCCCTCTTCACCATAGGCTCATCCTCCTCCTGTGCCTCATCTGCCACATTCTTCTTTGCAGCACGCTTTCGTCTATCTGTAATTACATCCACATTTAGTCACCTGATTAGCAAGGTAAATGGACCTACAGGAACACAGTACATTATACTCAATTCCAAATCTTACAAAATAATAACTCTCCCCACTGAATGAGGACTTCTCTTCTGAAAGATGAGCTCAGTTGGACCTATGGTCTTGTGGGACAGGGTGTGAATCCTCAGGTAAAGCTGTGGCTTCACCTGTCCTCACTCTTAGTATCATACCTGGCCTGTGTCTTTCTTGGGAATTGAAATGGTCAGATTTATTCCCTCAAGAATTCTCTCTCTCTCTCTCTCTCTCTCTCTCTCTCTCTCTCTCTCTCTCTCTCTCTCTCTCTCTCTCTCTCTCTATGGCCAGGATATTGAATGACAGGCTACCCTAACATTCTCAAAATCTAATTGTTGGATAAAGTATAAGAATACTGAGTGCCACACTATTCTGGCATTCTCAAAATTTAATTGATGTGTTATACATGAGGCCATGATATTGGATATCAAACCAACTTAACATCTTTTTAAAATTTAACTGTTGGATCTTATGTTAAACTAAATAACACACGTCACACTTTCCTAACATAATCAATCAAAATTTAATAGTTGCATTACATGTAAGGACAATATTGGACATCACACTATCCAAATGTTCTCAAAATTTAATTCTCATATTATACTTGAATATTGGATGTCATCCTATCATAATGTCCTCAAAAAATACTTGTTGCATTACACATAAGGTCAGGATATTGGATGTTGCACTATACTAACATTCTTGAAATGTAATTACATTCCTGAAATAATATGAAGAATATAAAGATATTACAAATACACAAAATAAAATAAGTAGATAAATAAATAAAAATATCAGTTTATGTTAGGTTACTGACTGGGGGAACTCTGAGGGCACTGGTGAGAATGGCTAGGAGAGCTAGGTTGGTCTTGTCTCTGAATGGTGCAGCACTACTGTCAGCCCTGTCATTGCTATCTGTCATAACTTCCCTTTATCACAAAATAATCTGAGGAATTTATCATACTACACTCAGCCCTGAATATGATACTGGTTAACCATCTAAAACTATTCTTCCAATCCTCTTGTCTTCTTTGTAGGTGCCTGTCAAGATTAAGTACAATAATAAGACTTTTCCTCACCTGTAACCTGCCGCCCTCTTCCTCCCTTCCTCTTGAAATTAATAAATCTAAGTCAATGCCTTCAATCTTTAGTTTTTAATATTTTGCGGTAATTGTCTAGAGTCCTTACCGGGCCTTATTACTGGTCTATTCACTTCAATTCTTTTACACATACCTTCACATGCACCTAAAACATCATTTTAAAGTGGGGGACAAATGCCCCCTTCCCTCTAGTCCAGCAAAATTGGGGACATGTGGGAAGGCGGGGTTTTTGGGTGGGGGAGACATAAATCAGCGAGCGATTTTCGGCCAGGTTAGGTTAGGTTAGGTTAGGTTAGGTTAGGTTAACCTAACCTAGGTTAGGTTAGGTTAGGTTAGGTTAGGTTAACCTAACCTAACCTAACCTAACCTAACCTAACCTGGCCGAAAATCGCTCGCTGATTTATGTCTCCCCCACCCAAAAACCCCGCCTTCCCACATGTCCCCAATTTTGCTGGACTAGAGGGAAGGGGGCATTTGTCCCCCACTTTAAAATGATGTTTTAGGTGCATGTGAAGGTATGTGTAAAAGAATTGAAGTGAATAGACCAGTAATAAGGCCCGGTAAGGACTCTAGACAATTACCTATTTTGCTCCTTTTAAATTTGAGCTATATCTTATTTATGTTGCTTGCCAGTGCCACACAAGAGATTTTTCAATAACTGTATGTCTTCCTTTCAAGACAGCTGCAACTAACATGTTACCACACGCCACATACTCATGGCAAATCTAAATGGAATACACATTAAACCAGTCTCCATTGAACTGACATTATAGTACAGTAACTACTGGCTAGACTGGCATTTCTGAACCAATACACCCAAATAGGCAGGACACTGGTTGGAGAGGCCCCACCAGTTAAGAGAATAGCGCCCCTCGTCACTGCACAGCCTACCCGGGCGGCGCTACACACGGGCCACGAAACTTGCACTAGGTGGCATAGGAGTCACTACCACGGCTAATGCACCATGAGGACTACATTAACACACTTTACAGTATCAATTATCAATAAAACACTCACCTGCCATGTTCAAATGATCCGCGGAAAAACCCAAAGACGGCGAGTTTCAAGGGATGGTGACACACTGCCTAGTTGCCAGGCGACCAGCTCTAATACTCCTTGTGTTCTTTCTTCCTTCTCCTCTTCGTCTGACAACCGAGTGCTTCTCCAATCCTTTCTGCCTTGTTGAATCAATCCAAAAAACAGGCAAAGAGATAATCGTTTCAGAGAATGACACAATGCCAGCCGACCACTCTCTTCCTCCTTGTCTAACAATCGAGTGCTTCTTCAACCATTCAACACCAGTTACCAGTACTATTGCTGGGTGTGAGGCTTCCGGCTGCCAGCTTGCCTGCTAATGTCAATGATCATCGATGTCTTCCTGCCTGAGCTTCCCGCCCTTTTAGCCTTGTACTCCTTCCTCGCCAATGTAGGTAACCTTCGTTTTTCTATCGGCACAGCTTGATCTTGATCTTGATCTTGATGGTACAGGTGGCACGATCACTCCTGAGCCAGGCCTTTTTTTTTTTTTTTTTTTTTTTTTATGTAGGAAGGATACTGGCCAAGGGCAACAAAAATCTAATAAAAAAAATGCCCACTGAAATGCCAGTCCCTTAAAAGGGTCAAAGCAGTGGTCAAAAATTGGTGGATAAGTGTCTTGAAACCTCCCTCTTGAAGGAATTCAAGTCATAGGAAGGTGGAAATACAGAAGCAGGCAAGGAGTTCCAGAGTTTACCAGAGAAAGGGATGAATGATTGAGAATACTGGTTAACTCTTGCGTTAGAGAGGTGGACAGAATAGGGGTGAGAGAAAGAAGAAAGTCTTGTGCAGCGAGGCCGCGGAAGGAGGGGAGGCATGCAGTTAGCAAGATCAGAAGAGCAGTTGGCATGAAAATAGCGGTAGAAGACAGCTAGATATGCAACATTGCGGCGGTGAGAGAGGGGCTGAAGACAGTCAGTTAGAGGAGAGGAGTTGATAAGACGAAAAGCTTTTGATTCCACCCTGTCTAGAAGAGCAGTATGAGTGGAACGCCCCCAGACATGTGAAGCATACTCCATACATGGACAGATAAGGCCCTTGTACAGAGTTAGCAGCTGGGGGGGTGAGAGAAACTGGCGGAGACGTCTCAGAACACCTAACTTCATAGAAGCTGTTTTAGCTAGAGATGAGATGTGAAGTTTCCAGTTTAGATTATAAGTAAAGGACAGACCAAGGATGTTCAGTGTAGAAGAGGGGGACAGTTGAGTGTCATTGAAGAAGAGGGGATAGTTGTCTGGAAGATTGTGTCGAGTTGATAGATGGAGGAATTGAGTTTTTGAGGCATTGAACAATACCAAGTTTGCTCTGCCCCAATCAGAAATTTTAGAAAGATCAGAAGTCAGGCGTTCTGTGGCTTCCCTGCGTGATATGTTTACCTCCTGAAGGGTTGGACGTCTATGAAAAGACGTGGAAAAGTGCAGGGTGGTATCATCAGCATAGGAGTGGATAGGACAAGAAGTTTGATTTAGAAGATCATTAATGAATAATAAGAAGAGAGTGGGTGACAGGACAGAACCCTGAGGAACACCACTGTTAATAGATTTAGGAGAAGAACGGTGACCGTCTACCACAGCAGCAATAGAACGGTCAGAAAGGAAACTTGAGATGAAGTTACAGAGAGAAGGATAGAAACCGTAGGAGGGTAGTTTGGAAATCAAAGCTTTGTGCCAGACTCTATCAAAGGCTTTTGATATGTCCAAGGCAACAGCAAAAGTTTCACCAAAGTCTCTAAAAGAGGATGACCAAGACTCAGTAAGGAAAGCCAGAAGATCACCAGTAGAGCGCCCTTGACGGAACCCATACTGGCGATCAGATAGAAGGTTGTGAAGTGATAGATGTTTAAGAATCTTCCTGTTGAGGATAGATTCAAAAACTTTAGATAAGCAGGAAATTAAAGCAATAGGACGGTAGTTTGAGGGATTAGAGCGGTCACCCTTTTTAGGAACAGGTTGAATGTAGGCAAACTTCCAGCAAGAAGGAAAGGTAGATGTTGACAGACAGAGCTGAAAGAGTTTGACTAGGCAAGGTGCAAGCACGGAGGCACAGTTTCGGAGAACAATAGGAGGGACCCCATCAGGTCCATAAGCCTTCCGAGGGTTTAGGCCAGCGAGGGCATGGAAAACATCATTACGAAGAATTTGGATCGGCAACTCCTGTAGAAGGGAAAAAAAAAAAAAAAAGAGAAACGAACAGCATCCTCTTTCCTAATTGTTCATACATCTGGCACGCCACATTCTCTCCAGAAACTCTTTCACCGCCTCAATCATCCTTTCATTCGCATCTCTACACAGTCCCAGCAACAACACCATCCATTCCTTTCCTGTCTTCTCCACTCTTTCATTCCTATCATGCCCTAACTCAGTCAGTATCACTTGCATCATCTCATTCCTGTCTCTGGCATACTTCACACACTCCAGCACCACATGTTCCACCGTCTCATCCTCTCCCATGTCACACATCTGGCACACTTTGCTGCGGGACTCAGACCACCTGTAACTCCTTGCATTCACATCCATACACTGTGCCCTCGCTCGGAAGAGAAGATCACCGCCCAGGCTTCCATCATACCATCTTTCATACCTCGGGGCCTCTTTCTCCTTGTACCATTCCAGGGTCTTCTTTCTTTCCATTTCATTCTTCCATTCATTCAGTCCCACACATTTCACTTCTTTGTCTATCTCATTCTTCCATTTTCTCACATTCCATTCGGCTCCCACTCTGCCTCCTCTTGTTACCACCCATTCACGCTCATTTTGATTCCTCCCTGCCATTCTTATCGCCCACACAACTTGCAATCCATTCCTGTCTGTCATTCTCATGCATCTCTTCCTCCATTTGCTTCCACTTTCATTCCACAGGTACACCTTCCTTGCTATTCTTGCATCATCCATTCTCTCAAGCCTAATCTTTTACATAAGTGTGGCTTTTGTGAGTCTTTCTCTAAAGGTGCTCCATCCCATGTCACCTCTCAAGGCTTCAACTGCTGTGCACCTCGGTGCACTCAGTGCCATCCTTGCTACTCTATTCTGGCCCACTTCTAACTTATCAACTTTAGCTCTTATGCTAAAGTGCTGTCACAAGAACACTTTTTTTCGGCAACTCTAAGCCAGGAACACAAAATTTATTGATGCTGGACTTTTTTCTCTCTCTCTCTTGTGTTACACATTTGGTATAGCAGGTATTTGTGGTGATGTGCGTGGGTGAAAAGGAATAGCACCACTATGCAATCCTTAAGGCAGTGTTGGTGCACGACGGGTACCACGGCGCACTCGTTCAAATAGCAGTGCAGTAGGAATTGCTCTACTGCTGCCCCACACATGATGCATGATGTGTCTTCATTTTGGAGTCGTTATCTGTCCTTGAGATTTAAGTTTTGTTCTGGCTTTGAAGAGAATTGCTGAGGCTGGGGCATTCATAAAGTTGTTCCTCAAATCAGATGTTAAATTTAAATTGTTTATAGGTGTATTGACGTCTTTATAGATGCCTCCGTATGATTTTTCTCTTTGTCTCTTCACATTCCAGTATCTGTATCATTATCATTGGCTTGGGTCAGCTAGCGCAGCTGACCTACTGTTGTTTTCCCTTACGGTACTGCCTCCCCCAGCCCTCCCCCGTCTCTCTGTCTCTCTCTCTCTCTCTCTCTCTCTCTCTCTCTCTCTCTCTCTCTCTCTCTCTCTCTCTCTTACTGCTGTTACTACTACTACTACTACTACTATTACTACTACTACTACTACTACTACTACTACTACTACTACTACTACGAGAGAGAGAGAGAGAGAGAGAGAGAGAGAGAGAGAGAGAGAGAGAGAGAGAGAGAGAGAGAGAGAGAGAGAGAGAGAGAGAGAGAGATCATACCTAATCTGCATTTTCCTGCAACTTTATCAGCGTCTCTCTCTCTCTCTCTCTCTCTCTCTCTCTCTCTCTCTCTCTCTCTCTCTCTCTCTCTCTCTCTCTCAAGCATTCGAGTAACAACAAAATCACAGGAATCTTAAGCACATATGCAGACACCTGATAATATTATGCAATTGTAGGGCTTACCTGTCTGAACCTTCAAGACCAAAATCAAGATTGATATAAGAAAGCGTAAACTTAGCAACGGAGACTAAAATAAATACATAAAAAAAAGCTAACGTTTTAAATTTAGGAGTGCTAATTTGTGTAGTAGAGTGGAAATTATTTCGTGTTTTAGTTGATTACAGAAAGTTATTACAATAGCGACATTTGACAGCTGGTTTGTTTACATCGGCGCCGTCTTGCATTGGCGCCAAATATGTAAGACAGTCTTATTTGTGTGAAGTGACTGTTCATGGGCCCTTTTTTTTTTTTCCCGTACTATTTGTTGCCGTTGACCAGTGTCCCTCTTACACACACAGAAAAAGTGGCCCTCAGACATAACACCTTTACTTAACGTTTACTGTAGTGGTCCTGCAAGGATTTGAAAACAGGTACTACATGTGAAAACATTAATAGGGTGTCTGTATTGCAATTTTTTTTTTCTTTTTGCCTGACATGTATTTGAATTGCGTATGATATTCAAAGCGTGATTTTTAACTCCATTTACAGTTGAGATTGACAATTTGGTTAAGCTAGGTTAAACTGTTTGATTTATTCAGTAAATACAGGGAAGTGAGGAACTTGATACGTCTTCACAAGACAGGAAAGAAGCAAACATAAAAAAAAATTACATTATTATTTCTTTTCACTTCTTGGTTTTGGGTAAAATTAATGGATGTCATAAAAAATACGGTTTGGTTAGGTTTATTTTGATTAAGTTATGTTTACTAGAAGGTTTGGTTTGGTTCGGTTAGTGCGCTAAGTGAAGTACCGTAGCCTACTCCGTCAGTGAAAAAGAAAAAGGTTTTTATGTTTTCTTATTACATTACTTTCCTGATATTTCATTTTTTTTCTAAGACGGCTAGCACTTATAGTAACAATTATGAAAAGTCCTAGTTTAATTTACTTCTTCTCAACTTGTGTGGCATAACTGTCCCTTGATACAGCGCCTAGCTGTCTTTTCATTATCCTCCTCCTAATAATAAGATGAGTACCTTTTCTTGTCATGATGCTTACCATTTATAACATCTAACATGAAAAATCCTAGTTTAATTTGCCCTTTCTTAGCTAGTGTGCCATAAATGTCCTTTGTCTCCATCCTTAAGGCACCCCCAGAGGCCTCCTGGTGCGGGCGACGTGACAGGGACGTGAGTCACTGCCTGGCGGAGGGACCTGCGGCGCCAGGATGGAATTGCCCAGTCATTCAGTCAATCACGGGCAGGAGGGAAGTGCATGGACGTGGTAAGTGTGTTGTGTTATGCTGATGAGTGTTCTGTAATGCTGGCGTATGTTGTTATGCTGGCGTGTTCTGTAATGCTGGCGTGTTCTGTAGTGCTGGTGTGTGTCATTATGCTGGCGTGTGTTGTTATGCTGGCGTGTTCTGTAATGCTGACGTGTGTTCTGTAATGCTGGCGTGTGTTCTGTAATGCTGGCGTGTGTTCTGTAATGCTGGCGTGTGTTCTGTAATGCTGGCGTGTGTTCTGTAATGCTGGCGTGTGTTCTGTAATGCTGGCGTGGGTGGTGTTTATTCTGCTTGCTGAAAATCGCATGCTACGTGTTATTTGTATAAATCTAGATTATCTTAATACGCAAATGTAAGTAAATGAAATAAAAATGGAACTAAAATAAATAATAGTGAATAAACTGAGAAGACTGATAAGTAAGATATAAGATAAAACAGATAAATTAACAACAAAAAAATAAACCAATGAAGATAACTAATGAATAAATAAAAAAGAAACTGGCCGTCCCTCTTGTGGTTCTTCTATATCTTTTTATCAAAGCCATTGTCAGGGTACTTCTCTGCCCATTTCCCATTTTCTCTCTAACTTGCAATCCCCGACACATGAAAGGAAACAGTTATGCCTTTAATCCCTTTCGCAGCAATATGCAACAATTCACATCACTGAGGCAATGCGTGGAATCTTCATAAGCACCCACAAGAAAGAAGGGGATAACAAAGGAAGAATTATGGAATTTCTAGCCAGTTTAGTGTTTGAGAGTCGCTGTAGAACAAGAAAAGATGCCTCAGAGTAGCTAGCAAATAAGAAAAGATGTGTGAAATAACAGTGGATGGATTAAGTAAGATAAAAAGTAGACACGAGGACAAAACAACGTGAACTTAAACTCAAATTCTACTTTCTATGGCGCACATATCAAGACATCCTTTAATTTTTGATAACATTTAAGGCTTCTTCTTTAGGGAGTGGCACCTCAGTGGGTCTTTTTCTTCCTCCTTTTTTTGCTGCCATCGACCAGTGTCACTTGCATTAATACGCAGACACACGCACGCACACCATAATTAGCTCTGTCACATGATTTAAAGGGACAAGCACAGATGGATCTTAATACGGTAACCTTTACCTGTCCACACCACCTGGTCTAATGAGCGTGGCGCCTGGTGGAGTTTTAGCTTAAGTCAATGAGGCGTGATGGATGGCGTGGTGTTTGTACTGAGCAGACATGGAGCGTGAGCATGGTTACTTCGTGTGGCTAAGTTTTTTTTTTACTTTCTTTTTACCTTCCTTCCTTCTTTTTTTCTTCCTTTTCTTTATTCTATAGCATTTTTATATTTTTTAAAATTTTCCTTCTCCCTTTCCCTCTTTTTTTCTTCGTGTTATTTATCTTTTATTTTTTTCGCCTTCAGTTTCTTTTCTTATTTTCGTTTTTTGTCTCCCTTTCTTATTCCCTATATTCTGTGTCTCTCCCTTTTCTTACTTTCTTCCCTCTTTTTCTTTTCCATTACCTTTCTTTCCTTTTCCTTCTCATTATCTTGTGTTCTCCTTCCTTTTCTCTTTTATCTTCTTCCTCATTTTTTGTTCTTCCTTTCTTTTCTCTCCTTTCTCATGTTTTTCGTCTTGTTTCTTGTTTCTTTTCATTTTTTCCTTTCTTTGTCTATTTTTTTCCGCCTTTTTATTGATTTTCCTTCACTTCTCTTAGTTTCCATCACACTTCCCATTCAATTTCCCTTCTTCTTTTTTTTTCTCTGTATTATTTTACTTTTCCCTCTTTTCTTTCTCATTCCTTTCCATATCCTCCAAACTTTCTCTCTCTTCTACTTCTCTTGAAAAATTTCCTCACATTTTCCTTGTTTTATACTTTTCTTTCATATTTTCCCCTATTCTGTTTCCACCATTGTTTTCCCTCTTTTCTTCTCCTTTTTTTTTATTTTCCTTCCCCTCTTCCTTCGCTTCCCTCATCTCCCTCTTCCATTTCTCTTTCCAAAACATTTATCCCTTCGTATCTTTCTCCTCAGGATCCTCTCTTTTTAATTCTCTCTCTCTCTCTCTCTCTCTCTCTCTCTCTCTCTCTCTCTCTCTCTCTCTCTCTCTCTCTCTATCACCTATTTTTCTTTCTTTTTTTATTATTTTCTTTCTTTTTATCTTTTTTTTCCTTCTTTCGTTCGTTTCTTCCCTTTTCGGCTCAATTTCTTTCCTTTCCATCCTTCCTTCCTTCCTTCCTTCCTTCCTTCCTTCCTTCCTTCCTTCTTGCTTCCTTCCTCCCTTCCTTTCTTATTTTCTTTTTTATTTTTCTATTTTCGTCCTTTTCTCTTGGTATTGATGTGTTTTCTGCTTTGTTCACTATTGCCACACCCTCCTCCTCCTCCTCCTCCTCCTCCTCCTCCTCCTCCTCCTCCTCCTCTCCTGTTTTTCCTATTGTTTTCTTTTCTTATTTCCACAATCTCCGTTTTCTTTCATTTCCACTCTTCTCACTTTACTTCCGTCTGTCAATCTTCCTCTCTCTCTCTCTCTCTCTCTCTCTCTCTCTCTCTCTCTCTCTCTCTCTCTCTCTCTCTCTCTGTCTCTCTCTCTGTTTCCTTTATTTATTTATTTGTTTTTGATCTTTTGTCTTTTTTCCTTTTTCCTTCATGTATCTGTTTCTTTCCTTCTCCTTTTCCTTTTCTCTACTCTTTCTTTCTTTTGTCTTCTTTTTCTCGCTTCTCCTCCTCATCCCCTCTTCTTTCCTCTCCTTCTTTCCTTTGTTTTCTTATTTTTTCTTTTTCTTCTTTCTTTTCCTTTTTTCTGTTCCTTTCTTTCCTTTCTTTTCTTTTTCTCATTTTTTCCATCTCTCTCTCTCTCTCTCTCTCTCTCTCTCTCTCTCTCTCTCTCTCTCTCTCTCTCTCTCTCTCTCTCTCTGCGAAGAAAAAAGCAGGAAATTCCATACCATTGCCACACTTGGGTTGATCAAGACGCGTTCCTATTGGTGGAAACTGCCTCTCCGAACTGCAATACTGAGCTCTGATTGGCTGTCTGTCCCTCGCCACTGACATTTTTTTTTTTAACTCCCGATCGAAAAAAAAAGAGAGAATTAAATTTTTTGAACGTTAAATAATGGAATACTTTAGTTTCCCGTGACTTTTATTGCTGTTTTTTACATTTTTTTTTTGTATATTTTTTTTGTTTTCGTTTTTTTTTGTTGAGTTTGGGATGGAATAGTGGATTGTTTTTTTTTTTATTTTATTTATTTTTTTGTGTGTTTTGAATGGATCTGTTGTTGTGGGAGCGGTGTTTTCTCTCTCTCTCTCTCTCTCTCTCTCTCTCTCTCTCTCTCTCTCTCTCTCTCTCTCTCTCTCTCTCTCTCTCTCTCTCTCTCTCTCTCTCTCTCTCTCTCTCTCTCTCTCTCTCTCTCTCTCCATATTCATATTCATTACTACTGCATTGCATGTGTGGGTGTATTAGTGGTGGTGGTGGTTGTGGTAGATACTCGTATGATGGGGTAGCAGGTAGAAGAGGAGGAGGAGGAGGAGGAGGAGGAGGAGGAGGAGGGGGAGGGGGAGGGGGAGGGGGAGGTGGAAGGAGAAGAAGATGACTAGAAGACTTGAATCTGCCGCACTTTTGAAGGCACAACAAACTCTCCTCCTCCTCCTCCTCCTCCTCCTCCTCCTCCTCCTCCTCCTCCTCCTCCTCCTCCTCCTCCTCCTCCTTCCCATCCTTTCTTTTCTCCCATGCTAAGCCGAAAATTTTCCCTCCTCCTCCTCTTGCTGATCTTGCCTCATTCTTCTTATCCTCTTCATCCTCTTCACTTTCCATCGCATCCTCACGGGGGCAAAGGAATCGCAGGTCGCAGGTCAGGGAGGGCTGTGTGTGTTGCTTGCAGGACCCGAGCCAACTGGTCTGGGAGTGTCCGGAGTTTAGTGAAAATCGCAGGTTCAACTGAAGGGTTTCCCCGGAGTTCCGTTCAGCGGGACCAGCCAGCGCTCACCCAGGCCGGGGATCAATATTATGTCGGAGTAAATACGTCGGGGCCTGTAGGGGAGGGGGAAACGCGGGGCTGGTCGGGGCTGGAGGGAGGGGCGACGCAGGGGCAGCGGTGCGGGTGGTGGCGGAGGTGGAGTGTCAGACTGGCTGGCCTCAGTGGCGGCCGTGGCGGTGCGGGGGCGGCTGGTGTCGACGAGTGACTGTCACACTTCCTCCTCCTCCTCCTCCTCCTTCCTCCTCCTTCCTCCTCCCGCTGCTCCTCTCTCTCTCCCTCCTCCCGCTGGCCGGAGTGGTGATTCAGCTCGCCGCGGGGCCTGGTGGGGCACGTCGGGGCGGCGCGGGGCGGGGCGGGAGTCGGGGCATCGTTGCCCAACTGAATCCGTGAGTCCCCCCTGAAGTGCGGGCGTCATCTGGCCCTCGAGCGGCGGCAGAGCAACAGGAAGCTGGTGGAGGTGTGCGGGGAGTGCCTCAGTAACCCGATTGTGGCGCTGTGACTCCGACGCTGACACAACAACACAAAACAGGGAACGGTGCCAGTAGAGTGCCTCACTGGCCCTGGACGCGGCACACTGACCGCCACCGCCGCCTCAGGCTGACATAACTGAACACAGCTGACTCCAGGGAGCAGCGCCCCCGCCACCCATCACCTGGCACCCACCACACCCAATAGCGGGCGTGCGGCGTGGAGTGAGGCGTGGGTGGGGAAGTGTGGGTGCCGCGGCGGGACAGCACGGGGGTGGAGTGTGCCCTGAGGGAGGGTGCGGTGCCCCCAGGGAAGAGCCGAAGGACCAGCTGGATGACACGTGGCCCTCCACCGCCCACGCACGCACGCGGACACGCACGCACGCACGCACACACAAACCCTCCCCCACGTGGTAAGTTGGAGACTCACGCCAACGCCTTCACGGGCAGTCCCCTGTGGCACTCCCCAATCCCCTGCCTTTCCTCCCTTCGCCCACGTCTCCTCCCTGCCTCCCTGGAGTCACACTAAGACCTACACAGATAACATTAAGGGAGATGAGTTCTCCTTTCATTTTCTTGAGTCTCCCTTACCTCCTTCCAATTCCTCCCTCCTTCCCTCCCTCCCGCGCTCCCTCCCTCCCTCTTTCGCTAACACGTGCAATTCACTTTCCTTCATGCCTTTCCTTCCACTCTCGTATACTTAGCTTGTATTCTATCGTGTGTGTGTGTGTGTGTGTGTGTGTGTGTGTGTGTGTGTGTGTGTGTGTGTGTGTGTGTGTGTGTGTGTGTGTGTGTGTGTGTGTGTGTGTGTGTGTGTGTGTCTGTATAGGCAAGAGAAGAATCGTATGTTCAAGGAATGACATATGGAAAACGACAGGAAAATATGGAAAAAAAGGATGACAGGAAAAAAGTGAAGGACGAGGAGGGAAGAGGAGGAAGAGGAGGAAAAGAAAAAAAAAACACTGACAGATGTGAAGGAAAAAGAGAGGGATGCGAGAAGGGAAA
>NC_087178.1:17322250-17324750 GCF_035594125.1 Scylla paramamosain
GGAAAAATGTGTGTGTGTGTGTGTGTGTGTGTGTGTGTGTGTGTGTGTGTGTGTGTGTATGTGAAAGGTTTGAAAGAAAGACGACAGATTCCTTTGTCTCCCTCCCCTCCCCCCACTTCTCTCTTCCTTCCCTTCCTCTCCCCCTTTCTTTCCTCTCCACCTAATCCTTCTTTTCCCTCCTACTTCCTCCTTCCCTCCTTCTCTCTTCCCTCCCTCCTCTCTCCCTTCCTTCTAGAATCTCTTCAATCTTAAGCAAGCCGAATGAACAGAGAGAGAGAGAGAGAGAGAGAGAGAGAGAGAGAGAGAGAGAGAGAGAGAGAGAGAGAGAGAGAGAGAGAGAGAGAGAGAGTTGATCATAGTGACTTTAACATCTTATATTACTTGATAAGATTGTTCAGAGAGAGAGAGAGAGAGAGAGAGAGAGAGAGAGAGAGAGAGAGAGAGAGAGAGAGAGAGAGAGAGAGATTAGATGAACAACTGAAATGTAGGTTAAGAAACGAGAAGAGAAAGGCAACGGGAGAGGAGGAGGAGGAAGAGGAGAAGGAGGAGGAGAGGAGGAGGAGGAGGAGGAGGAGGAAAGAGGGACATTCGGGGTAATCAATATCCCCCTCCCCTTTCCTCTTCCCCTCTCCTCTTCCCCTTTCTTCTCCTCCTCCTCCTCCACCTCCCCCACCTCCTCCTCCTCCTCCTACTCCTCCTCCTTGTCCTCCTCCTCCCGGGACTAAGGAAGGGCGGTTGGTGACTCACTCTACCACACACGCACAACACACACACACACACACACACACACACACACACACACACACACACACACACACACACACACACACACACACACACAGTTGAGTGTAAAATAATTTTTCATTTGAGTAGAGTTATTTATGTGTGTGTGTGTGTGTGTGTGTGTGTGTGTGTGTGTGTGTGTGTGTGTGTGTGTAAGTGAGAACATGTGCGTAACTTTCTCTCTCTCTCTCTCTCTCTCTCTCTCTCTCTCTCTCTCTCTCTCTCTCTCTCTCTCTCTGTTGAAAAAAAATCTGTTTGTCTGTATATCTGTTTCTACCTGTGACCGTCTGTCTGTCTGTCTCTATGTATGTATGTATGTACGTATGTATGTGTGTGTGTCCATATATGTACGTATAGGCGGACGGCTGTGTGTACATGTCCTCGTTTACATACATGCATAGTCCAATTTTAATTACTGTGTGTGTGTGTGTGTGTGTGTGTGTGTGTGTGTGTGTGTGTGTGTGTGTGTGTGTGTGTGCGAATTTATGTACGTCTTTTTATGTAGTGTGTGCGTGCAGGAGTGTGAGTGTTCAGTGCCGCGGCAGACAATATGGCGCCCAG
Source organism: Scylla paramamosain (assembly GCF_035594125.1). Classification (NCBI taxonomy): domain Eukaryota; kingdom Metazoa; phylum Arthropoda; class Malacostraca; order Decapoda; family Portunidae; genus Scylla; species Scylla paramamosain. The sequence continues at coordinate 17,323,595 of NC_087178.1, forward strand.
TGTGTATGTGTGTGTATGTGCGTGTGTGTATATGAGTGTGTGTGTGTGTGTGTGTGTGTGTGTGTGTGTGTGTGTGTGTGTGTGTGAGTGTGTGTGTTAGACTCTACGGCGCCTTATATACAGTTTGACTACGTACCCAAGCACACACACACACACACACACACACACACACACACACACACACACACACACACACACACACACACACGAACACATGGACAGTACAACAAGCACAAACACGCACACAAAGAAAGCATAATTTTTCTCTCTCTCTCTCTCTCTCTCTCTCTCTCTCTCTCTCTCTCTCTCTCTCTCTCTCTCTCTCTCTCTCTCTCTCTCTCTCTCTCTCTCTCTCTCTCTCTCTCTCTCTTATCCTTACCTGTCCTTCCTCATGCTTGCGCTCCTCCCTTGCTGTCATTCCCTCTCCCTCTCCCTCTCTCCCCTCTCTCTCCCCTTTCCTCTATCCCTCTCCCTCTCCCTCTCCCTCTCTCTCTGCAAGCATTGATCAATAAAGGGGAAGAGCACTGAACAATTACCTTGATAAAAGTGGGATTACGCCCCCTTCCTTCTCCCCCTTTGTCTTACCTGTGGAGAGAGAGAGAGAGAGAGAGAGAGAGAGAGAGAGAGAGAGAGAGAGAGAGAGAGTGCGTGTGTGTAGGAATTTTTAATCTCTATTTTTTTCCCTTTTCTTAGAGTGAAGAATTTTGCCATGAAGGTTTTCACACATACTTTGCTTTAATATCTCTCTCTCTCTCTCTCTCTCTCTCTCTCTCTCTCTCTCTCTCTCTCTCTCTCTCTCTCTCTCTCTCTCTCTCTCTCTCTCTCTCTCTCTCAAAAGCAGAAACATGAAATTTTGATGCTTATCTTAGGAAAAAATATTGTTCTGTTTTTCCATCCTTTTTTTTTCTTATTTTTTTTTTCATTGCATAGATATACATACATAAATACTTACATTCGTACATACATACATACATACATACATATATACATTAGTGAACACGTGAATTAGATACGCAGATATAAGCAAGAGACATGGATAGACAGACAGACAGACAGACAGACAAGCAGACACATATACAGACAGGCAGACACACACACTAACAGACAGACAGATAGACAGACAAGCATAGAGGGACATACACAAACAAACATGCAT
>NC_087178.1:17332250-17337250 GCF_035594125.1 Scylla paramamosain
CAGACAGCCACCATGAGTCGCCGGCGGCACAGAACACTCAGCTTCTCAATGCCGCACACGCAGATCGAACGGCAGATTGACACCTTCCTGGAGACCTTCAAGAGGCGAAGTGCCGCGGCCATGGAGCGAGCACAGAGCCTCCAGGGGGCGCAGGGGGTCTTCTCTCCCCTTACATATACGACACACCCACACCGGATGGCTCCCCCGCCCACAGGATGCCCCGCTCCCCGCGCCTCGGCACCAAAGTGAAATTTCATATCCCAGGGAGGCGGTCGCGGTGGGGTGTTTACTGCGGGCGGCCTGGGATGGGCGCGGGCGTCCCCAGAAGTCGCTCCGGCGTGAGCATGGCGTCCTCCGAGACAGACTCCGGTAGTGATTCCATGGAGGGCGTGACTCGCTCCCTCCCTCACTCCCTGCACGCCTGGGCCTCCTCCGACAGCATTCCAGGTGAGTCTGTCCTTAAAACACCCCCGTTTTCTGTGGTGATGAGTGGAGCTTCGTAGAAAACAGGATTGGCTTGTGTATATTTCCTTTGTCTTCTCGCTCTGCCTTCCTTACTTACTTTCCTTCATAGAGTATTCTTCCCATTTTCTTTCAATTCCATGTAATCTTGATCTTTAGAATGGACACAATGAACTCCATATTTTTATTTATTTATTTATTATTTTTTTTCCCATCGTAACATCGACAAGTACTTTTTGTTTTCATTTAATAGGCAATAGAGGAGCGTGACTGTGTGCCGTGATGGGAGACATTGCATCGTTAACACTGCATGGGGTTGTTCAGGACTCTGGGAAAGGGAGTACGTAGACAGGCAGACAGACAGACAGGTAGACAGACAAGTAGACAGGCAGACAGACGGACAGATAGACAGACAGGTAGATAGACAGGCAGACAGACAGACAGGTAGATAGACAGGTAGACAGACAGACAGATAGACAGACAGGTAGATAGACAGGCAGACAGACAGACAGGTAGATAGACAGGTAGACAGACGGACAGGTAGACAGACAGGTAGACAGACGGACAGGTAGACAGACAGGTAGACAGACAGGCAGACAGACGGACAGGTAGACAGACAGGTAGACAGACAGGCAGACAGACGGACAGGTAGACAGACAGGTAGACAGACAGACAGGTAGACAGACAGGCAGACAGACGGACAGGTAGACAGACAGGTAGACAGACGGACAGGTAGACAGACAGGTAGACAGACGGACAGGTAGACAGACAGGTAGACAGACGGACAGGTAGACAGATAGGCAGACAGACGGACAGGTAGACAGACAGGTAGACAGACAGACAGGTAGACAGACAGGCAGACAGACGGACAGGTAGATAGACAGACAGACAGACTAATAGACAGAAATGAGAGGTGTTTTTTTTTATATTTTTTTTAGGTATAGTTGTTATTGTTAATCTTCATCATCATCATCATCATCATCATCATCAGCTTCTTCTTCTTCTTCTTCTTCTTCTTCTTCTTCTTCTTCTTCTTCTTCTTCTTCTTCTTCTTCTTCTTCGTCGTCGTCGAGCAGGAGTAGCAACAGGCATGAAAAATAGTTGATGAGGGTACAGCACAATTTTCATATGCGTACCCAGATCAATAGGTAATGAGTGCTCCATCAGCCCTCCTTACCTGCCCTTCCTGCCTTGCCACCACCACCACCACCACCACCACCACCACCACCACCACTACTACTACTACTACTACTACTTTCACTGCTTTCATTACCTCTGCTGCTACTGCTTTGCCTCACGAACTCTGCGAATCTTGAAAACACTGAAGGAGGAGGAGGTGGAGAAAGTGAAGACAGGGTGGAAGGAGAGAAAGTAATGGAATACTTGGAGGGAAGAGGAAAGTAAGAGGAAGGAAGTGCCATTTAGAAGGAAAGAAAGAAATTAGAACTCCTGTCACTTATAATTAACATTTTATATTTTTTTTTCCTTTTCCTTCCTAGGGCTGTTAATGGAGGAGGAGGAGGAGGAGGAGGAGAAGGAGGAGGAGGAGGAGGACTAGGTGTAAATGTATTAATTATGTCCCTTCCTCCTCCTCCTCCTCCTCCTCCTCCTCCTCCTCCTCCTCCTCCTCCTCCTCCTCCTCCTCCTCCTCCTCCTCTTCCTCTTCCTCTTCCTCCTCCTCTTCTTCTTCTTCTTCTTCTTCTTCTTCTTCTTCTTCTTCTTCTTCTTCTTCTTCTTCTTCTTCTTCTTCTTCTTCTTCTTCTTCGTCTTCCTCCTCTTCCTCCTCCTCCCGTTTTCATTTCCTCTCCTCCATGTTCTGTTATTGCATTCCCTTCTCCCTTACCTTGTTATTACTTATTCTTTCTTTATCGTCTTATCCTTATTGACAATGTTATTCTATTTTCTCTCACACCTGTTTCGTTATCTCTATTTCCTTTTCTTCTTGTTTTTTTTCTTGCCTTTCTTCTTTCGTTACTTTCTCGTCTTTTCCAACTTTCTATTCTTCCTTTCATCTTTCTCCTTACTTTTCCTCTTTTTTTTTCTTTTTTTTCTTTCAATTTCTTCTATATGTCCTTTTTCTCTGTCTTTCCTTTCCTTCTCTATTTATTTTTCCTTGTTTTCCTCTCTTTTTTTTTGTCTCCTTGGCTCTCACTGTAATCTTGTTGTCACTTAGTCTTTCTTCCTCTTCCTCTTCCTCTTTCTCTTCCTCTTCCTCTTCCTCTTTATACGCCTGATTTTTTTTTCTCTTCCTGTTTTTTTCTTTTTTTTACTTTTCTAAATCGACTCCTCTCCCTTTTTCTTCCTTCTTTCCTCCTTGTTGTCTTTTACGTTATCTCCTCTTTCCCTCTTCATTCTCTTCCTTCCCTTCCTTCTTTCCTTTACTTTGTCTCCCCACTTCCTTCTCTTCACTTACCCTTTCTTTCCTTTTCGTCAGTTTATTTCTTCTCTCAAATCTTTCTTTTTTTTTTAATTTTTCACTCTTCTTTCCTTCATTTTTTCTTTCCTTTCCTTTGTATCTCACTTCCTTATTCTTCCGCTCCTTCTCCTTCTCTCCCTTTTCCTTTTTTTTTCTTTTTATCACTTATCTTCTTCTTTCTTCCCTCTTTTCCTCCTTCCCTCTTCTTTTCCTTCCTTCTACTTTCCTTTCCCTTGTTTTCCAACTTCCTTACTGCCTCTTCCCTTCCCCTCCCTTCTCTTTCTTCTCTTTTATCAGTTTATTTCCTTCTCCTCTTCCTTTTCTTCCTATTTCCTTCCTCTTCTCCTCGTTTCCTCCCTTCTCCTCGTCTGCAGCAAGCACTTCCCTTCTCTCTTCCTTTCCTTCTCTTCCTTCTCCTTCCCTTTGCAATGTATACCCACTTTCTTCCCCTTCCCCTCCCTTCCTTCCTTCCCTCCCTTCCCCTCGCCTGCAGTAAGCCGTCACGCAGCCGGACGAAGCGCCTCTCCCCTCACTAATTCCCCTCGACCTGACCTGCCATGATGATGAATTCTGCCCCGCCAATTTTGTCGTAAAGCCGAGAATTTAGCGTCATTTGGAGCGTGATGGATCCGCGGCGGGGGAGGAGTCCAATTAGGGTGCTCAGGTGTATCATTAATTGGCTGGGAATTGGGGAGCTGTTTATTGTTTTTTTTTTTTTTTTCTTCTTTTTAGTGGTGTGTTTTTCATCACGATTAATTTATTTTTTATTTATTATTTTTTTTTATTGGTGTTTACTATTAAGTTGGTGATGCGTGTGTGTTTTCATCAAGTTTACAGTGTTTTTTGGCACCACTTTGCGTATTATACATCAGAGGTAAAGTTTTGATATACGCAAAGTCTTCTTTTTTCCTCTTCCTTCTTTCCTCTCCGGTCAAAGCGACGCTCCAGGAATGGCGCAGTGTCCCTCAGGCATGGAACGTTTTCTGTGGCACGACGCTTCATAGAAAACTGACTCCTTCCAGGAATGACAACAATGAAAACTTTGTACCCGTGCGTTTCAACAAAGGGGAGAAGAAAGTTTATGGCTCCCGGGCAGGCTATCATCCCTCGCTGAGATACTTAGTCACTTCCTGAGGTACTACGCACTGAAAGGGGCGTATACACACACGCACGCACGCACACTCACACTCACACACGCACGGGGAATGATATTAAAAGACACTCCTCGTTTGTCACGTCCACGTACCTCTTATTATCACCGCACGCTGTATTATGGTAACATTCGTTCCTTTTTCACTCGTTTAAGGGCTGAGGGACCGGGGAGGGGCGGGCGGCGACACCTGGTGGCGTGAGGTTTGCAGGGCCAAGGGGCGGGGAGGAGCGGAGCGGGAGGGGAGAGGCGGCAGGGGGCGTCGCAGCAGCCGCCAGCAGACCGCCAGTAGTACCTCAGAGGTGGCGGGGCTGCGGACTTACCCATCCCGCCACACGCACCTCGCCCGCGTCCCCACGTACACGCTCGCACACACGCCCACGTACACGCACACATACATACATAACACCTCACACGTGCACTTCACTCACGCGGTTCACGTACATAGACACACACCAACATACACACGTACACACACCACGTGCCTCTACACCTCAGTGCCTCGTCGCCCGCGGGATGTTGGTGACGCTCAGCCCACATGGTGACCCGGACGTCCCGCATCACTCCTCCTTCACCCTTCTTTCCCTCCACTTTCGTCGAGGGTGAGGCGGTGGTCGAGGCGCACCTGCAGACACACTTACCTGTTGAGTGACGCCCCTCCCGCCCCCCGACACCCCCGCCGCCTCCCACTAATTGTCTGTAAGTAACCTTGATCCTTCCTTCCTTGTGGTGAGAAATGGGTGACTGGACCGCGTAGTGTGTGGAAGCAATTACCCATTTTTCACCTCAACTAGGCCATCCTGAGTCCCTTAATTACGGGAGAGATTATAATTAAGCCCATTCCAACTTACTCCAGGTCTTTCCGCCCCACACAAGCACGCCCAGTTCACTAGAAAACAGAAATCTAGCTCCGGATTGCTCGGGTTTGTTACGCAAATAGTATAGACAGAGTGTTTCAGGGTGTTGCGCTGG
>NC_087178.1:17344750-17347250 GCF_035594125.1 Scylla paramamosain
TGTTGCCCGCCTTCCCTTATCGTCTCCGCCACCTGCCATCTGCCTCCCGCCCACCAAATATATACCAGCGCTAACCTAACCCAACTCCGCGAGGTGCACGTGAAGAGGAGGGAAAATACACGAGTCTCCCCTGAAATTCGTGAAGGGTAAACTCCCGTAAATGCGTAAAATGTGCTCGTTTTCTTCTATGAATTACACCTCGTTTTCTTTCATTTCCCCCCGCCCTATTTTCTTTTTTTTTTCGTATCGAATTTTAAAGGGGTGACGATGATTTGTATGAATGTTATTAGTATTAAAGGGATTGAGGAGAGAGAGAGAGAGAGAGAGAGAGAGAGAGAGAGAGAGAGAGAGGGTGACGGAGGACGAATGAAGGAATGCAGGGAAAGGATGATGAATGAGTAGGAAGAAGAAGAGGAAGAGGAAGAGGAGGAGGGCGTAAATTGGGATATCTTAAAGGAATATATGCAAGTCGTTCCTTTATCTGTGTGGTGCGGGGCTTGGATAATAACGCCCGGCTGCCCATTAGCTCCTAAAGACATCCCATCGTCTCCAGGCTTGGCCGAGATTGTGTTTCGTGGTGTTTTGTGGCGTTTTGTGGTGTTGTGTAGTGATGTTGTGGTGTTTTGTGGCGTTTTGTGATGTTCTGTAGTGATGTTGTGGTGTTTTGTGGCGTTTTGTGGTGTTCTGTAGTGATGTTGTGGTGTTTTGTGGTGTTGTGTGGTGTTCTGTAGTGATGTTGTGGTGTTTTGTGGCGTTTTGTGGTGTTGTGTAGTGATGTTGTGGTGTTTTGTGGCGTTTTGTGATGTTCTGTAGTGATGTTGTGGTGTTTTGTGGCGTTGTGTGGTGTTCTGTAGTGATGTTGTGGTGTTTTGTGGCGTTGTGTGGTGTTCTGTAGTGATGTTGTGGTGTTTTGTGGCGTTTTGTGGTGTTCTGTAGTGATGATGTGGAGTTTTGGGGTGTTGTGTGGTGTTCTGTAGTGATGTTGTGGTGTTTTGGGGTGTTGTGTAGTGTTCTGTAGTGATGATGTGGTGTTTTGTGGCGTTGTGTGGTGTTCTGTAGTGATGTTGTGGTGTTTTGTGGTGTTGTGTGGTGTTCTGTAGTGATGTTGTGGTGTTTTGTGGCGTTGTGTGGTGTTCTGTAGTGATGATGTGGTGTTTTGGGATGTTGTGTAGTGTTCTGTAGTGATGTTGTGGTGTTCTGCGGTGTTTTTATGTGAGGATGTGTTTTTTTTTTCTTTTTTTTTGTGGTATTTTTATGGTGGATTTTGTGATGGCGTTTTTTGTGCTGTTTTTTTTTTTGGGCGGGGGTGTTTTGTGGCATATTGTGGTGTTTTTGTTTTCACATGACCCGCGTTACGTTTTCTTTTTAGCCGTTTTCTGTTGTGTTTTGTTTATATATACTCTCTCGCTTTCTCTCTCTCTCTTCTCTCTCTCTCTCTCCACAAACCTCTTAAATACGAAAATAACTAAATAAAAGGCAAAAAGTAAACTAAAACACAACATATATTACCGAGAAACAATACGGTGCACTCATAATAATACCATAAACTACATAATAACAGGAGTATATAGGACAAGCAAGAGGATAGAGAGTCATAATGAAAGGTACTAAGAGAGAGGATAGAGGCGAGGACAAGAAGGAGCGTTGGAGAGCGTTGGAGCATTATAGGAGCGTTCTTAAGCCTGAAAGGGAGCCAGGCAAAGTTGAAGTGACCGAGACAGGAGATTCTTGTGTTCCTGGGGACATTCCCAAACGAGGAAAAGAAGGAGAGGAGAGGAAAGTTTAGTTTAAGTCCTTGGGCGGGACATAAGAAGCGTCTCTCTCTCTCTCTCTCTCTCTCTCTCTCTCTCTCTCTCTCTCTCTCTCTCTCTCTGTGTGTGTGTGTGTGTGTGTGTGTGTGTGTTTTGCTGTTTTCGTTCCGGCTTCTCCCTGATTGGTGTTCTGATAACGCAGCGGCAGAAAAAAAAAGAAAAAAAAACACCAGCTTTCAGGAAAAGGGGAAAAAATAGAAGAGGAAAGAAAAGGTGTTTGTGTGATGCTGGATGATAGGAAAACTGAACTTGAGAATTTGTGATGGTGAAGATACTACTACTACTACTACTACTACTACTACTACTACTACTACTACTAAGAGAGAGAGAGAGAGAGAGAGAGAGAGAGAGAGAGAGAGAGAGAGAGAGAGAGAGAGAGAGAGAGAGAGAGAAACGTATCAAAAATTTAAGCGGCAGGAAGAATTAATGGAAAAAAAAGAGCAGGAAAAAAGAAGAGATATATATTTATTGAGGAAATATACTTCGAGTTTAAAGCTGACGGTGGAGAAGGAAGGTGTGCATGGATGCTGACGATGTGTTGTGCATGAATGTATGTATGTATGTATGTATGTATGTATGTATGTATGTGTATGGTGTGTGGTATGCATGCTGACTGTGTGTGTGTGTGTGTGTGTGTGTGTGTGTGTGTTTTAAGCTGGTATACATTTTTTTTTGTCTATCCTTTGTGC
>NC_087178.1:17352250-17357250 GCF_035594125.1 Scylla paramamosain
CATAACCTAACCTTGCATTAACCTAAGCTAACCTAACTTAACGCTAATCCTCATATCTAACCTATCTGCACATTTCCTTACCTTACCTTAAATTAACCTAACCTAACTTAACCTAACTTAAATCTAACCTAACCTAACTTAACCTAAGCTAAGTCTAACCTAGCCTAATGGTAATACTCGTATCTGATCTATCTACACCTTTCCTTACTTTAAATTAACCTAACCTAATCAAACTAACCTAACCATGTCTTTTTAATTTGCTCTAACATGACTTCATGCACCTAACTTAAGATTCAGAAGATTAGACGGGTTTATGGATGGGGATGATAGGTGGAAATAGGTAGGTATATTTCATACAGGGACTGCCACGTGTAAGCCTGGTCGCTTCTTGCAGCTTCCCTTATTCCTTATGTTTGTTATGTTCTTCTTACCTTACCTTATTGTACCTAACCTAACCTAACGCAATAACCTATCCCTAATCTAACTTAACCGTACCTCGCATAACCTTACCTTAAAGGGGCATTAACACTGACAACGAAAGGAGTTATTGAGTACAACCATTTACCCTGTTGCGTTATTTCAGCTTCATACAACCACCTACACTTACTCCAATGAAGGAATAAGTATCAAATCATTAACGATCCAATTAGTAAAGCGGACATGGAAGTTATATAAATAGTAATGAAAAAAATTAAAATGACCTGTGCTTTTTCTGACCTCAGTCTCTCCACTCACCATGAAAATACGAAGCTGATGGGGATCTGCTGGGGAAAATAGTGTTTGGGTACATGGGAAGGGTGGGGAAGTATCTGGGATGCATGGGGAGGACAAGGAGGAGGTAGAAGGGAGTTAGGGTACGTAGGGAGGATGGGTGACTTCGGAGTGTTTGGAATGCATAGGGAAGACATTCACGGTTGACGTCAGGGTAAGTATGGAAGATGAGGAAGTGTCTGGAATGCATAGGGAGGATAAGGGTAAGATGGAAGGAGGTTTGGGTACGTAGGGAGGATGGGGGAGTGTTTTGGAATGCATGGGGAGGAGAAGGGAGGGACAGAAAGGTGTTAGGGGACGTGGGGAGGCTGGGGGGTAATGGGGGATGGGAGAATAGGTACTGTATGCTTTCATTCATGCGTGGTATTCGGCGCGGCACAAAGTCTGCCCCGTATACCACCGCGCCTCTTGGTTTTAAATATTTTTTTCTTTCTCTTTCTTTCTTTTTCTTTTCCTTTTTTTTTTTTTCCTGTTACGTTGTTTGAAGATTTATGGAGGAGTTTAACCGGGGACTGGCAGGAACTGTGCTTGTCTTACTTAGTTTCCTGGTTCAAGGGAGGGAGGGAGGCAGTTTTATTTTCTCTCTCTCTCTCTCTCTCTCTCTCTCTCTCTCTCTCTCTCTCTCTCTCTCTCTCTCTCTCTCTCTCTCTCTCAAATCATAAATCCTGTTCACTATTCATTTAATCGATGTTTATTTGATGTTTTAGTTTATGATTATTAATTTTATTATGTGTTATGTCTACATTCTTCAGTGTGTGTGTGTGTGTGTGTGTGTGTGTGTGTGTGTGTGTGTGTGTGTGTGTGTGTGTGTGTGTGTGAGTGTCTGTGTGTGTGTGTGTGTGTGTGTGTGTGTGTGTGTGTGTGTAAATATACGAGCTTTCTATAACACTCCAGGCACACAATTTCACTTTTTTTCCCATTTCTTTCTTTTTTCCATGTCTTTCTTTTTGCTGGAAGGGGAGGAAAAACAGGGAAAAAAAAAAGCAGCGTGTGTGGGAAAAAATCCAGCAGGTGTGTCAAGATTGGGCAGGTGAGGTCACGCTGTCACCGCGCACCTGACCTTATGACCCGCCCTGATTGATTCACCTGCTCGCTCCTTTGTTCACCTTTTTGTTCTTGGCTTTTTTTCTGTTTGTTTTAGTTTTCATTAATGTTTTTTTTTTCGTTCGTTCGTTCGTTCGCTCGTTCGTTTTTTTTTGTTTCGTTCTTTCTTTTTCCTTTCTTCTTTCTTTCTTTCTTTCTTTCTTTTACAGTCATAAGTACTACTACTACTACTACTACTACTACTACTACTACTACTACTACTACTACTACTACTACTACTACTACTACTACTACTTTATTTGCAATAATAATAATTTTAATATGGTATTAAAAATTTTGCCCACTAGTAATTAATATGCCACCATAAACTTCCTGTATGTGTGTGTGTGTGTGTGTGTGTGTGTGTGTGTGTGTGTGTGTGTGTGTGTGTGTGTGTGTGTGTTTGTAATGTAATCGTTCATAATGGACTTTTCTTGAGCCCATAACTGTGTAAATCGTGTGATGGATGTGCAATGATCACACACACACACACACACACACACACACACACACACACACACACACACACACACACACACACACACTCCATTGTTCTTCTGTCTGTTTCCCTGCTCCCCACCATTTCTCTCTCTCTCTCTCTCTCTCTCTCTCTCTCTCTCTCTCTCTCTCTCTCTCTCTCTCTCTCTCTCTCTCTCTCTCTCTCTCTCTCTGATCTAGGTTGAGGGTGGCTCAGAAGGGGGCGACCCAGAGAGAGAGAGAGAGAGAGAGAGAGAGAGAGAGAGAGAGAGAGAGAGAGAGAGAGAGAGAGAGAGAGAGAGAGAGAGAGAGAGAATATTTTTTTCAATTAACCTACGTGACTTTATAATAATTATCTCATTATTATTATTATTATTATTATTATTATTATTATTATTATTATTATTATCATTATTATTATTATTACTATTACCATTATTCTTATCATCCCACTCATTCATTCATTCATTCACTCACTCACTCACTCCCTCTGTTTACGAAGCATCAACAAAAGAAAAAAAGAGAAAAAAGGAAAAAAAAAGAAAGAAAAAAAAACTTTGATAAACAACCTTCATTATTTCCCTTTCATTATTTCCCTTTTCTTCATCTTTTTTCCCTCTCCATTTATTTCTTATCCTAATGAAATCTTTTCCTTGTATAAACACTTAAACCGCAGATTAGCGAAGTTACCTGAGAGAGAGAGAGAGAGAGAGAGAGAGAGAGAGAGAGAGAGAGAGAGAGAGAGAGAGAGAGAGAGAGAGAGAGAGAGAGAGAGAGAGAGAGGGGGGGGACATGGAAAGGGTGAATAAGTGGAGAGAGGATAAGAGGGATTAAAATGAAAAAGCTTGTTGGGAAAGAGGAATAAAGATGGAAGGAGAGATGAAGGAGGAGGAGGAGCAGGAGGAGGAGGAGGAGGAGAGGATATAGATTACAGAGGAAGACGAGGAAGAGTTGACGGGGTGAGAAGAATGATGGAAATGTGGAAGGGGAAAGGGAGAGGTGCTTTATGAGAGTGGAGAGGTGGAAGGGAGAGGAGGAAAAACAGATAATATAGTAGGAGAGAGGAGAGGAAGAAAGGAGAAGGAAGGAAGAAGGAAGGAAGAAGGAAGGAAGGAATAGTGAAGAGGGAAGTGGCAAGGAGTGAGAGAGAGAGAGAGAGAGAGAGAGAGAGAGAGAGACAGAGAGGAAAGAATTGCAAAGTGGAGTAGAAACGAGAATAAGAAGTGGAGAGTTTACTGACAGAGAAAGATAGAGAGAGAGAGAGAGGGAGAGTGAGAGGTGGAGTCTGGAGTGCAACATGAGGGAGAGTGGAGTGAGTGTGGAGTGAAAGGGAGTTTATTTCAGGAGTAGTTTCCATCGGTGGGAGTTGACACCGCTGCACTGGGAGTCAATCATGCTGACAGGTCATTTTAAAGCCCCTCCTCTCCCCTCTCCCTGGCCCTCCCTCCCCCTCACTCGCCCCGTCCATCTCCGTGCTTTGCTGCTGAAGGAGGAGGAGGAGGAGGAGGAGGAAGAGGAGGAAGAGGAGGAGCAATGTTGCGCTTCATAACCCAGCGGGAGATTGCGTCACAAAGGTAGATAAAGAGGAGGAGGAGGAGGAGGAAGTGGAAGAGGAGGAGAAAGAGGAGGAGGAGGAAGAAGAGGAGGAGGAGGACGAAGAGGAGGAGGAGGAGTGTGATTGTTATGTGAAGAGGACACTTTATTTAAACTTGTAATCTCTCTCTCTCTCTCTCTCTCTCTCTCTCTCTCTCTCTCTCTCTCTCTCTCTCTCTCTCTCTCTCTCTCTCTCTCAGTCCATTCCTCGTCCTCTTTGCCCTTGTCCTCTTCCTCTTCCTCCTCTTCACTATATTCCTCCTCTTCCTTTCTTCTTTATTCGTGCATCCTCTCTTTCTCTTCCTCTTCCTTTTGTCGTTTATTCTGTCCTCTCTTCCTCTGTCGCATCTTTCCTGGCTAAAATCAACATTCTCTCTCTCTCTCTCTCTCTCTCTCTCTCTCTCTCTCTCTCTCTCTCTCTCTCTCTCTCTCTCTCTCTCTCTCTCTCTCTCTTGTGATAGGATTGAGGTCAGGTCAAGTTAGGTCAACACTACAATATTAAGGTCATGGCCACAGAGAGAGAGAGAGAGAGAGAGAGAGAGAGAGAGAGAGAGAGAGAGAGAGAGAGAGAGAGAGAGAGAGAGAGAGAGAGAGAGAGAGAGAGATAGTGTTACAAATAGAATGTGTTACCAAGGTATTAAATTGGATTACCTTCCTCCGATTTATTTATTTGGTTTCGTTTCTATTGTTTTGATGCGAGAAGAGAGAGAGAGAGAGAGAGAGAGAGAGAGAGAGAGAGAGAGAGAGAGAGAGAGAGAGAGAGAGGGGGAGAGAGATATTGAATGGTTACATGTGTGTGGGGGAGCGAAGTCACACACACACACACACACACACACACACACACACACACACACACACACACACACACACACACATACATACACACAGACGCACTAGTGATAAATACCTCCACAACACTTACCTCCATTTTCCCTTCGTCTCTTCCACCATCCTTCCCTCCTTCCCTCCTTCCCTCCCTTCCCTCCCTCTTACAGCACGCTTTGTCACCATTGCATTCCATCACACATTACAGCTTTAAGTCGTTCGATATTTCCCTTCATCAAAGGCTGGAGAGA
>NC_087178.1:17364750-17374750 GCF_035594125.1 Scylla paramamosain
GTTTCTTGTTCTTTGTCCTTTATTTCTGTTATTTTCTCTCACTTCTTCCTCTTTAAGTGCCATCGTACATATTGGGGGGAAAAAAGGAAGTTATACAAACACTACTACTACTACTACTACTACTACTACTACTACTACTACTACTACTACTACTACTACTACTACTACTACTACTACTACTACTATCCTCCCCGTGCCAGACAAAGCTCTTCTACCCACTCTTTCCTCTCCTCTTTATTTTCCTCCCTTGTCCTCGTTTCCTCCTCCAGTTTAGTCTCTCTTGTTATAAGTTTCCCTCGCTAGTGACTTTAAACCAGCCAGCGGCCCTGCTTTCTGTTCCTATCTGCTTGCCATCTGCGCCCCCGTCCGGAGAGAGGTGCCTTGGGTCTCTTCTGCTGGTTCCTTAATCTGGTTAGGGTATGATGGGGAGGTAGTAGTAGTAGTAGTAGTAGTTATAGGAGAAGTTTATAGTAGTAGTATTAGTAGTAGTAGTAGTAGTTGTTGTAGTAGTAGTAGTAGTGGTTATAAAAGAACAAGTAGTTTATTGACAAAAATCATTAGTACCAATTCTGACGTAATACGAAAAAAATAAATAAATAAAATAGTAATAATAACATGAAACATTAGTGCAAATCAAATTAATGTTCAAAACTTTCAAAAGGCAAATAAATAAAAAAAAATACACCCTAAACATTTTAAGAGCGTTCGTCACTTAGGAAACTTTTGGCTAATCTAATCCAATTTCACCTCAAGTTGTCAGGATGGCGTGGGGAGCATTTTATGAGACCCCAGAATGGTTTTGCTACTCGTTTTTCACTTTTCATCTACAATATAAAAGTTTACTACCTGTTATGAGCCACGAAAGAGCACAACACGAGAACACAAGGAAACAAGGGACTCTGCAGAAGCCATCAAGCATACACGTGGCAGTTGGTGTTAAAGAAATATCGACTCCACTAACCTATCATCTCTGCCATCTCTGTCTATAAGTGTATCTAATCTTTCTTCAGTGGTTCCGTGTTGATTCTGCACTAACATCCTTATTACTGAGGTTATTTCACGTATCTACTTCTCTGATAACCAATTTGTTCCTATGTCATCTCTCTCTCTCTCTCTCTCTCTCTCTCTCTCTCTCTCTCTCTCTCTCTCTCTCTCTCTCTCTCTCTTTTAATGCAAGTTTTCAAGATTTTCATGACTCCAGTGATGGCTTAATAGGAAATCTGAACCATAATGAGAGAGAGAGAGAGAGAGAGAGAGAGAGAGAGACGCTCATAAGAACCTGACTAATCATCTCTGGCCTTTGAAAACAGTCATGATGAGGGAACTGAGAAGTGCTTAAAAATATGGGCTCTCTCTCTCTCTCTCTCTCTCTCTCTCTCTCTCTCTCTCTCTCTCTCTCTCTCTCTCTCTCTCTCTCAGGTATATAGGTGTGTTTGTGTTGCTTCGTGAAGTGAGCGAGACAGCGCTGTGTGAATTGTTGCAGTATATTCTCTCCGTGTCAGGTATTGTTGGGAGAGAGAGAGAGAGAGAGAGAGAGAGAGAGAGAGAGAGAGAGAGAGAGAGAGAGAGAGAGAGAGAGAGAGAGAGAGGAACAGACACAGACATCCCACCCGCCTCCCTTATCCCTTAGAATCGCACGGAACCCCTCAACTTATTCCGCTTTCTACGATCTCACCTGGCGCTGGAAATCGCAAGGGGGACGGTGCTAAATTTCACTGCCCCATTAATCTCAGACTTCACGCCG
Organism: Scylla paramamosain; assembly: GCF_035594125.1. Classification (NCBI taxonomy): domain Eukaryota; kingdom Metazoa; phylum Arthropoda; class Malacostraca; order Decapoda; family Portunidae; genus Scylla; species Scylla paramamosain. The sequence goes on from NC_087178.1 coordinate 17,366,495, forward strand.
CTGTGGAGACTTTGGGAGGAGAATATTGAGCCGTGTGTTACGCTGACGGAGGGAAAGGTAACGTAGGGTTTCGTAATGTAATGTAATGGTGTATTTTCCAGAATGGTGATGAAGGAAGTGGTGGTCGTCGTGGTGGTGGTGGTGGTGGTGGTGGTGGTTGTGTGTTCCTGTGTTGGTGTTGTTTGTTTTTTTTTGTATGTTTTTTGTTTTGTGTACGGAATTCTTGATTTAGCAGGTTTTTATTTGATTTTGTTTGTTTGTTTATTTTTTATTTATTTTAATATTGTGAAGTTAGATGAAAACTCGTTATTTTTTTTATCTTTTTATTTTATTTTCCTCTGCTTTTATTTTATTTCGTTTTATTTATGATTGTGTTTTATTGTACACTATTCACGTTTACTACAATCACCACCACCATCACCACCACTACCACCATCCCTCCCTCACCACCACTACCGCCACCACCACCACCACCACCACCACCGCTCAACACATGTAAGGGACAAGCAATTAACGCAAACACACACACACCACACCACCACACCACACCACCACCACCACCACCACCACCACCACCACCACCATGAGCTTGCCTGTATTTCAGAATCTGGCTATATATGTATATATATATATATATAGATAGATAGATAGATTGATAGATAGATAGATAGATAGATATATATATATATATATATATATATATATATATATATATATATATATATATATATATATATATATATATATATATATATATATATATATATATATATATATATATATATATATATATATATATATATTTATTTTTATTTTTTTCCTTTCCGTCGTCATCTCTCTTTTTTTCCTTTTTCTTTCTTCTTTTCGTTTCTGTCATTTTTGTATTCTTTCCTCCTAGATTCTGAAAACATCTAGTTACTTGTTATTTTTCCTGTCGTCTTTTTTTTTTCTCTCTTTTTTATATATATATTTTGGATGCTCATATGTGTTCTTTTTTCTTTTTCTTTCTCTTCTTTGGATTAATTTCTTTTTTTTTTTGGATTTTTGGATACGTTAAGTTGCCTGTAATTTTCCTCTCCATCGTATTTTCCATTTATTTATTTATTTATTTATTTATTTATTTATTTATTTATTTTTGGTTGCTAGTTCAAATCTTTAATTCCTCTTCTTTTTTTTTTTTTTTTGGCCATTTTCTTTAGTCATCACCATTTTCTTCATTCATATCCTGTAGTCACCATTTCCTTCTTTCATTCTCTTTAATCACCGTTTCTTTCCTTTATTCCCTTTAATTATTACTTTCTTCCACTATCCCCTCTACCTAGTCACCCTTTCCTTCTTTTATTTCGTCTATAACCATTATCATTTTCTTCCTTTATCCCCTTTTAGTCACCATTCCCTTTTAATCATCACTATTTCCTTCCTTTATTCCATCTACTCATCACCATCTCCTTCCGCCATTCCCTTAAGTCATCACAATTTTCCTCTTTCCTATCTTTAGCCAAACCTTCCCTCATTTCCTTCTTTCATTCTCTTCCATTTATCTTCATTTCCCTCCCTCATATTTGTTTATCATTTCCTTCCTATCCTTCAGTTCACCTCTAACATCGCTCCGTCATTCCGTTCAGCTCATCCCGGGCGGCACACAGGAAGGCCATGTTGAAACTCCATTAAGGGCGTCATAACCCCGCGCAAGCCAGCTCTCCGCGACGCAAATCCCAGCACAATGAAAAATGATAGTTGTTGATGAACGTCGGGGTGGCTGCTTGTCATTAAGTAATCCCCTAAACTCCTGTCCTTGTCCCGGTGTTCAAGCTAATGTCGCGGTGTCCATGGCGGGGATGCGAACCAGTGTCATGGGGGTTTTGTTAAGTGACTGGAAGGAGGGTGGGAGGGAAGGAGAGAAGGGGAGAGAGGCTGCAGTGTGGGATGAAAAAAGGAGGGTGTTTCTCTCTCTCTCTTTTTTTTTTCTCTGTTTCTCTCTCTTTCTTTTTTTTTATTTGTGTTTGTTGTTTTGTTATGGTTTTAGTTCTTTGTGTGTTGTTAGTGTTTTTTTTCTCTCTTTTTCCTCCTCCTCCTCCTCCTCCTCGTCTTCTAGTTCTCTTCTTTACTCATCTCCTATCTTTTCTTCGCTTCTCTTCTTTTTCCTCCACTTCTAATCTTTTCTAGTGTTTCTATACTTTAATTAGTTTTTCCTTCCTTCCTTCCTCCTCCTCCTCCTCCTCCTCCTCCTCCTCCTCCTCCTCCTCCTCCTCCTCCTCTTTTTTTGCATCATCTTCGCTAGTTTTCTCTTCTCTTCTCTTTCCTTCTATTCTCTTTTCGCTTCCCTCTTCTTTTCTCCTCTCTTCTCTTCCTTTTCTTTCCCCAAAGTCGTTCATCACTACCACCATCACCACCATTACAACCACCACCACCACCACCATCAGTCGTTCAAGTTACAACAAACAAGAGGCTGGAATGGACTTTCGATAGCAAATTGGAAACGTTATCCTCTCTCTCTCTCTCTCTCTCTCTCTCTCTCTCTCTCTCTCTCTCTCTCTCTCTCTCTCTCTCTCTCTCTCCCTTCGTCCTAACTTTTACTGTCAAAGATATAGCGCCATTTTCTCTCTCTCTCTCTCTCTCTCTCTCTCTCTCTCTCTCTCTCTCTCTCTCTCTCTCTCTCTCTCTCTCTCTCTCTCTCTCTCTCTCTCTCTCTCTCTCTCTCTGTCTCTAAGTTGATTACCTTGAGTGCTTCTGAGTCGTCCCTTTTTGTAAAAGATGGTGAAGAAAGGAGGAGGAGGAGGAGGAGGAGGAGAAGGAGGAGGAGGAGGAGGAGGAGGAGGAGGAGGAGATGGCGGTGGTGGTGGTGGTGGTGGTGCTGGAGGGGAGAGGAGGAAGAGACGGGAGTACTGAAAGGTGGAACAGTTTGTGTGTGTGTGTGTGTATGTGTGTGTGTGTGTGTGTGTGTGTGTGTGTGCTGGGGAAAATTATGTACTGTTGGAAAAAGAAAAGAAAAGGAAAAAAAGTGAAGGAAGGAAGCGAAAGGCCAAAGAAAATGGGAGTTTATTGTAGATTATTAAGGAGATACTATGTTATATATATATACCTGTAGCACACGCATCCCCTTGTATTCACCTGTCTTCACCTGTATTCACCTGTATTCACCTGTATTCACCTGTCTTCACCTGTATTCACCTGTATTCACCTGTACCTATATTCACCTGCCTCCTTTAGCCACAAGCCTCACCTGACCATCTCAAACCTTTCCTTTTGTCGATAAGTTAATGAGAAACTGAAATGTATTGAGTTAAGAAAAGTAACAATGCTCCCTGTAGTCTGTCTTTTTGTCTGTCTGTCCCCCCTTCCCTTCTCCCCCTGCCCCCCTCTCTCTCTCTCGGACTAGGGTCAAGCCAGAATCCATTTATAGCTTTCATTAGCACAGAAATTAGCAAAGTCATTAGCAGAGTAATTGTTTGGGAGGGAAGCACAAGGGAGGCGCCGCGCGGGGATGGAAAGTAAAGTATATGCAATAATTAAACCAAATGGATGCCTGTTTTTGTATTTCAAGTGGAGCCCATTAGTCTTAGTTATGAATTAATGGCAGCTTTTGTGTATGTGTGTTTTTACTACTATTGCTACTACTACTACTACTACTACTACTACTACTACTACTACTACTACTACTACTACTACTGTTATTGGTGCTGCTAACCTAATTTAAACTAACCTAATCTATATTGCTTCTCTTTCTGCTACTATTGATCTAACCTAACCTAACCTAACCTACTACTACTACTACTACTAACACACCACCACCACCACCACTACCACCACCACCACTTCTACTACTACTACTGCTACTATTACTACTACTACTGAAGCAATACCCTCGCAAACAAGATTTTCCCTCCATTAATTATCTGACTGAATGAAACTGAATGAAAGTAACAATAGAGGAAGAAGGAAGGAAGGAAGGAAGGAAGGAAGGAAGAAGAGGAAAGATTTAATAGATGGAGTTCAGGAGTTGATGGTTCTCCCTTCCCTTTTGTATGTGTTGGGAGAAGACTCTGCTTGTTATTATGACCCTTGTAGTGAGTGTAATGAGTATAATGAGGCAGCGTGTGGCTCATGAGTGATTCAGAGCGAAGTATGAGGTGGTGGTGGTGGTGGTGGTGGTGGTGGTGGTGGTGGTGGTTGTAGTGCTGGGTTACTTATGGCGTGCTGTGAAGTGTATTGTGTTTTTTTCCTCGTTATTGTAATTGTTGTTGTGGTTATTGTTATCATTATTGTTATTATTACCGTTATTATTGTCTTCTTTTCGTTATTTTATTCTTCTAGTTCCTTTTCTTGTTTTCTTGTTTTCTTCTTCTTCTTCTTCTTCTTCTTCTTCTTCTTCTTCTTCTTCTTCTTCTTCCTCCCCCTGTTACTGCTATTTCTACTGCTACTACTACTACTACTACTACTACTACTACTACTACTACTACTACTACTACTACTACTACTACTACTACTATCACCACCACCACCACCACCACCACCTCCACCACCACCACCACACTGTTATCATCCCTTATCTTGTCTCATCTTTGTATTTATGAACCAATGTCACGAGTCGTTATCCTTTCCTTCCTTGTATTTCGTGAACCACATCTCATTTTCCTCCTCCTCCTCCTCCTCCTCCTCCTCCTCCTCCCAAGAGAGTCTCCATTACACCTGTCTATTTGCAGGTAGACTCCCTTACCTGTCTTTGTTACCTGTCTACCTCCTTAACGAGATTCTGGTTAAGTGAGATTGCAAGAGATGAGTTGAGTGAGTAAGTGAGTGAATGAGTGAGTGAGTCAGTCAGTCAGTCAGTGAGTCAGTGAGTGAGTGAGTGGGTGAGTAAGTAAATGGATATGTTAGTCGAGTATGTATGAGTGAATAGATGTGAGTCAATGAGTAAGTGAGAGAATGAATAAATGAGGGGATATATTAGATACACCAGCAAGCTAATATTAAACCCTGTGAATAACAAATGAATAAGTCAGCAAGTGAATATGTGAATGAAGTAAGTCAATGAGGGGGAGTTAGTGAGTGAATGAATAAACAGATGAGAGAGAGAGAGAGAGAGAGAGAGAGAGAGAGAGAGAGAGAGAGAGAGAGAGAGAGAGAGAGAGAGAAAGCAAACGTGTACTGGGAATGAAATACTGAATGAATGAATGAACAGCTGCATTGGGTGGATGGATGGGGGGAGGGGGAAGGTTAGTGGTCATAGTGGGTGGCTGGTGACGATAATAAATTCTCTCTCTCTCTCTCTCTCTCTCTCTCTCTCTCTCTCTCTCTCTCTCTCTCTCTCTCTCTCTCTCTCTCTCTCTGCCCAGTCACTTAATTAAGCTACATTCGCACGCACAGTCACATGTTACTCTGAATTTCACATCGGGTCCTTTCCTCAAATATATTCGAAACTCACGGCCTCACTCGCTCACGCATGACTGACTGACTGACTGACTGATTGACTGACTGGCTTGCTTGGTGTTGTGTGTATTGGTGGCGGTGGATGCCAAGTTTACTGAATACCTGACTGATTGGTTGACTGCTTGCCTTGATGCTTAACTGACTGACTGACTGACTGACTGACTGACTGACTAACTGACTGACTGGTTTGTTAAGTGTGTGAATATTTAGTCGTGATTAGATTTTTTTGATTGACTCATTGTTTTCTTCTGACTGACTGAATGTGTTTGTGATTTGCTATGTACTTAACTGACTGACGAATTAATGAGCTTCTTGACTGAATGACTGATTGACTAGTTGAATGAAAGAGTGGTTAAATGTATGACTAAGCTGGAGGATACTGGGTAGCTAGCTGAATGATTGGCTGACTGGTTGACTGAATGGCTAGTTGACTGAGAGACCTGTTGGGTTTTACCTGAATGTCTGACTAACTGACTAAGTGACTGACTGACTGAGAGACCTGTGAAGTTAGAGATAGCTAGCTGAATTACTGACTGACTGATTTACTAAGAGACGGACCCAGTTGAAGAAAGCTGACTGAATGACTAACTTATTTGACTGACTGACTGAGAGACCTGGAAAGTTTGAGATAGTTAACTGAATGACTGACTAACTAATTGAATAAGAGACTTGCCCATTTAAAAATCGTTAACTGAATGCCTAACTGAGTGACTGACTGACTAAGAGACCTACCCAGTTGAAGATAGTTAACTGAATGCCTGCGTAATTAAGTAACTAATTGACTAAGAGACCTGCATAGTTGGAGGTGGCTAGCTGAGTTATCAACTGAGTGGCTAATTGACTAAGAGACGTGAAGAGTCGGAGCTGAATGGCTAACTTGACTGGCTGAATGAAAGAGTGTGGTGACTGAGTGAGTGGCCTGCGGGGCGGCGGGTGTCAGGCTGGCAGGGAGCAACACGCCGCCACCAGCCATCGTATGCAAGGTCAGACTCTTAAAGCTGACTGACTGGAGTGAAGTACCGCGGGAGTTGAAAGCACGCAGTGTAGTACCTCAGTTCATTCCTAACCTCTAGATCCCAAGCCCTGGTATCTTTCAGCCTCTTACCCTTATTTTCTAATCCCTAGTTCCAGTTCTTTGTGTTGGATATTTAGACCGAGTTTCATTGTTTTATTTTTCAGCCCCCTAGACCCAAGCCAGAGTTGTTTCGTAGTCCCATTGTTCCAGGATTTCTTATTTTCTAGCTTCTAAGTCCAAATCTCAGTGTTTTATGTCTTATATATCAAAGCCACAATATTTTTTTTAGCTTTCCAGACCAAACTTCCAATGTCCTCAGCTTCTCAGACAAGAGCTTCGATTTTTCCAGGCCCTTCCTACTCAGTGACCTTTCGATAGGGAAGAACGAGAAAAACGCATTGCATTTCTTATTTTTAAGCTTCCAGGATTCCATTTCCTAGTCATCTAGTCTCAACATTGAAGTATCCAGTCTTTCAGCACCAGTATTCCAGTACCTCGATCATTTCGGTCAATTTTTCACCTTCCAGTATTCCAGTGCTTAGTCTCTCAGCCTCCATTATTCCAGTACCCAAATTTTTAAGTGTCTAGCGTTCCAGTCCCTGTCTTTCAGCTCCCAGTATTCCAGTACCTACTCTTCAGTCTCGATCATTCCAGTTTTACTCTTCAGCTTCCAGTATTCCAGTCTCTCAGCCCACATTATTTCAGTCACCAGTTTATAAGCCTCTAGCGTTCCAGTCCCTGCCTTTCAGTTCCTAGTATTCCAGCTCCCAATCTCCGGTCCCCCAGCGTTCCAGTTTCCAGGCTTTCTTTGTGTGCAAGAAGAGAGACTAAGCACATTAAGGTGGTTGTCTGTCAGTCAGTCAGCCAGTTAGCCAATTAGCCAGTCACTTAGTAAGCCAATCAGTCATTCCATTACTTTGTCGCTTTAAGTAGTCAGATTGTAAAATAAATAATTAAAAGGAAGGAAGGCGGGAATAAAAATGAGGATCGTAAGATGGAAAGATTATGGAAGAAAGAGGTAAAGGAAAGTAGTCTCGTAAGATAAGAAGATTAAAGAAAAGAAGGAAGAAAATGGGCTTGCAGGATGGAAGGATAAAAAAAGAAAGGAATGAAAGAAAGTAGACTCGTAAGATGGATAGATTAAGGCAGAAAGGAGTAAAAGAAAGTAGGTTTGTAAAATAGAAGGATTAAGGAAAAAATGAAGGAAGGAAATAGACTCGCAGGATGGAAGGATAAAAAAAGAAAGGAATGAAAGAAAGTAGACTCGTAAGATAGATAAACTAAGGCAGAAAGGAGTAAAGGACAGTAGGTTTGTAAAATAGAAGGATTAAGGAAAAAAATGAAGGAAGGAGATAGTCTTGTAGGATGGAAGGATCAAGGAAGAAAGGAAAGAAGGAAGGGTTATAGGAGAGAAAGGAGGTCAAGTTTTCCTATAGAGGGGTAGGTCATGGCAGGCCAAGTGTCCCCACGTTAGCTCAGCCAGGTAGATTATGTAAATTAGCTCAGGTGTGTGTGTGTGAGAGAGAGAGAGAGAGAGAGAGAGAGAGAGAGAGAGAGAGAGAGAGAGAGAGAGAGAGAGAGAGAGAGAGAGAGAGAGAGAGAATATATACACACATATACGATATCTCACTGTTTCCTTTGTTAACATTCTAATTAACACGATTTTTTTCTTTCTTTTCATATATCTGCGCTGCTTCCGCCGATTACAGGTAAGTACAAATTAACATCGCTTACCTCACATATAACTTCTGCTGGAGGCGCTGACGGTAAGCAGGCTGCAGTAGGTGAGTGTGGGTTTTTTTTTGGAGTCT
>NC_087178.1:17382250-17394750 GCF_035594125.1 Scylla paramamosain
TCCCTTCCCTTAATCACCCTCCCCACAATCCCCCCTTCTCTTCCCCTCCTCTAATAGGGTAATCTTAATTTATTACACATATTTCTATCGATTATTTCTCTCTCCTCCCTTTCCTCCTCCCATCTGCTTCTGGCTTCCCTTTTTCCTTCTATACTTCATCTATTTTTTTCCCCTCTCCTTCGTATCCATGTGTTTCCGGCTTTAATTTTTCCTTCTGTATTTCCTTTTTTTTTTAATTCTCTTCTCCTTCCTTTTCACTTGTTTCCACGTTTCCTTGTCCTTCAATAATTAATGTCATATTTTTCGTTCTTCTCTCCTTCCTTCTCATATACTTAAATTTTTTTCTCTCTCTCTTTCCTTCTACACGTCATCTTATTTGTTTTTCTTTCATTATTCTCTCTTTCGATATTTTTTTCTTTTCCGTCACTTCATCTCCATTTTCATTCTCTGCTCCTCTCCTTCGCTCTTCCTCTCAATGCCACCTAAGCAACCCAAAAGGAATCTTAAGTGTCAATCATAGGATCTAACACTCTTCCTGCTCCTCTTAAAGGTTCCAGTGCTCTTATGGAAGCGATTCAATGCTCTTAAGTAATTTTTCCCAGGAACACGTTTTGCGCCTTTTTGGAATTCCTGGTGTTGTAATCTGGCGCCGGTGTAACTCGTTCATTTAACCCTTTTCCATTCCTGACGCTGTGGATGTTTCTGTTTGATGGGGTTTATCCTTTTTTGGGGTATTTTTTGTATGTTATTCTATCGTGTTGTAGGATTGGAGGGAGGCGGGTTTAATTTTTCCTTATTTACTCGTCACTTTTATTTACCTTCATCTCCTTCATTGTATTGTAGGATTTCAGGGAAGGGTTCTGTTTTATCCTGCTTAGTCTTCACCTTCTCGTACTTCCATTTTCACCTGCTTCGTTTTATGGTAGGGTTTTGCGCAAGGGTTCTGTTTTATCCTACTTATTCTTTTCTTTCTTCACCTACTTCCATTTTTCACTTAACTGTGATGCAGGATTTTAGTCAAGTCCCTCCCTTCATCCTGCTTAGTCCTCACCTTCACTCACCTGGGAAGCATATTACTCCATCCTAATTCATCCTACTCAGTCTCATCCTGCTGTTACCCATCCTAGTTTGCCCTATTATGATCCTCCCTTCCTCCCCTCTCCACGTTAATTAACTTAGCCAAACGTATCCTCTCTTAATGAGTCCTGCTGTCTCACCTTGACACCTGACCTTATAACAGAATCCTTCAGTATCATCTGTCCATTAAATCCTATCATCCTAATACACTCTATCGTACAGCATCCTAAGTTTATCCTATATTTCATACAGAGACTGCCACGTGTAAGCCTGGTCGCTTCTTGCAGCTTCCCTTATTTTTTTATGTTCATGTTCTTATGTTCCTATTCTCGTTTCGCTGTTTTACTGGAGTGAAGGGTTGGCGCCTTGTATGAGTCTCCTCCGGATGTGTCTGTCCCTTGCCTCTTCCTCTGTGCCTCTCATCCTTTGCAGTTCTACCGTAATACCATCCCTTCATCTCGCTCTCTGTCTTCCCCTCGATCTTCCTCCCTCATCTGCTTTTCTCCAGTTTAACTGTTTCGTATCACTGTGATACCAAACAGTTAACAGCACCAAAAGCAATGCATGGAATCTTTATAAGCATCTACAAGAAAGTTAGGGATGAAAAAAGGATAGATTTTGCAATTTCTATGTTATTTAAAGATTGGAGGTGGCTGTAGAACAAGTAGAGATGTCTCAGAGATTAGTAATTAAGGCAAGTAGTCAAAGGGTTAATTGGTTCCCGGTCTTCTCTTTCAAGTGGCCAAACTATCTATTTTTTTTTTTTTTTTATCTTCGTATAATTTTTCTAATATATTCCACTCCTGCCCTCCAAAGTTCATTGTATCCTATTTTAACCATTTACATGTCATCCTAACACATCCTATCATATGACGCCCTTCAGTAAATTTATCACGTCCTATTTTAACACTTCCACGCCATCCTAGCATACCTTATCCTACCGGAGCATCCTTCAGCATCCTAAGTTTATCACATCCTAAGCAAGTACATGTCATCCTAACATATCCTAACACAACATCCTTCATAAGTAACCTCGTAATCTTATCCATCCTACTTGGTATTCCTTTGTATTCCCTTGTGTTCACCCTCCTAAGTTCTATTGTGTCGTATAGTTTTAAGAGTCTCGTGTTATCCTCCCCCTGTATGACTTTCACTGGTGGAGCTTTTAACTCTCAGCCCTTTCACTGTTACGTCCTTTGTTTATGTCCAGGGCTCTGTGGGAATTGTTTATTTGCATGAATACAACAGAAAGGGACGTGGAGGCTAAATTTTGTCCTTCCCAAGCTACAGAATTATTCCCGTTCACTGCTACGGTCTGCCTTTGTTTACATTCAGAGTACAGTGGAAAAATTATTAGTATGGATACGAGAATAAGAGGTTAATAATTGTTGTCCTTTCCAAACTACAGAATTATTCCCGTTTATTGCTATTTGATATTTTGTTTTCCTAGTCACCAACTACACTGAGGCTTTTTCCTTTTTGTCTGACAGCTGTCTCTAAACACTGTACCTGCTAAAAATTGGATACTGTACTATAAATCTTTTCTATATGTATTGTAAGTACCTGTAAGATTATTATAAAATACTCTTGGTGCCGACTTTTACATACGTAGAGTTTAAGTGACTGTAGTATAAAGATTAGCGTTTCAAAAGTTGTCATCACGGGGGAAAAGGATGAATGAAGTCACTTTCGAAAGCCACAAACCAGCACACGGTAGCAGCTGTTCAGATTACGAGTGCCACGGTAAATCTGGTGCCACCCATACAAATCTGGTTAAGCTGAGCCAATCAACCAGCGCGCGCGTGTGTGTGTGTGTGTGTGTGTGTGTGTGTGTCTATGTCGGGCTTGGTCGTTCCTCAATACATCACCACCTCGTCCAGGGCTGGTGGGAGGTCGTCATGTCGTCCCCTGCGCGCCAAAACGCCTCTCGACCTGGGAATATAAACGGCGGTGCTCGGGTCCCTCCCTCAACCGCCCGTCGCTGACCCCATTACTCCGCCTTGTATCTCCGCTCCTTTTAGGCCCTGGTAGAGCATATTTCCAGGGTTGGGGGGGTATTACTTAACTGACTCGAGTACTGAAGGAGGAGGCTGTTTGCACAGTGGGAGGGGAGAGAGATGGGGTGGGGTGTTAAAGAGAGGTCGAGCTAGGGGGCGGGGCCAGTCAACGCTAGCCGCTACTTGCTGTCCCCGCTCAGTGTAGCTTCGGCCGCCGTGAGAGATGGAGGTGTACGCATCCTCCTCTCCCGCTGGCGTGTGTATGTGACTCGAGTGGTGATACAAACGGTTAATCCACGGGTAATAGTGGTGGCCAGCGGCGTCCCCAGCTCTGTAGCGGCCGCCAGTGAAGTGCGGGTGGTGGTGACGCGCGTGCCTTACCCGGGAAGTGATTTAAATGCTAATTACCGTAAACAGGTGAGCCAGGTGTCCAGGTGGTGATTAATTAGTGAGGTGCTCCGGTGTCTGTCGCCACGCTACGCACCGCTGGAATGACTGGAGCTTTGTGGGGGAGGGGGCGGTTCCTGGAAGCTGGGGATGTGGCGTGCATTTGATGTGGTGACTGATGTGGTGTGCTGTGGTGGATGTGGTGTGCTGTGGTGGATGGGTTATTGGTGTGGATGTCATGATGGGATGCTGTGATGGGGTGTGGATGTAACGGGAGGGTGTGATAAGGTGTGGGTGTGACGGGGATGTGTGAGAGGGTGTGGGTGTGACGGGGTGTGAGTATGGATGTCATGATGGGAGGCTGTGATGGGGTGTGGATATAACGGGGGAGCTGTAATGGGGTGTATATGTAATGTGGGAACTGTGATGGGGCGTGGATGGAATGGGGAAACTGTATGGGGGTATAGTTGTGGATATCGTAATGGGGAGATGCGATAGGGAGGGGTGTGGATATAAGGGGAGGGTGTCATGTTACGTGGATATTATGGAAGACTGGTGATGTGGATGGGAAGTCATAACGGGATGTGGATATCATGATAGGAGACTGTACCTGCAATGTGGATAACGTGGATGTCACAAAAACCATGAAATTAACGTAGGCAATCAAGTGGATGAGGAATAATGTGGAATAAAAGAACAAGAGAGAGGTGGAGATGGAGGTGGAAGACAGAAGTTCACGAGTATCGGAGTTGAAGTGGAAGAGTGAAGGAGTGAAGTGGAAGAGAAGGGAGAGGGGGAAGGTAGGGAGTGTCAGGGTTGATTGGTTAAAAGTTGTCACAGTTTCACCCACAGAAAGCGTAGTGCGGTGAGATGTTGTGACGGTGACGGGTGACAGTGACGTGAGTCGATATATTGGTGACCATAAGCTTTATTACTGAGAGAGAGAGAGAGAGAGAGAGAGAGAGAGAGAGAGAGAGAGAGAGAGAGAGGAATACTGTGGTCTCTTTTTCCCCCTTTTGATCATCTACAATATTCTCTGAACGAAAACCTCTGAATTACCTCATTGAACCCGATTATTATTCCTCTTTATCTCGCATCGATTAAAAATTTACCGTAATATTTTCGTCTATTTGCGTGCGTTGCGTGTGCTGATGAATTACGGTGTTTTATTTATGTGAACTCTAGGGAAGTGTGAGGGATATTTATGAGTATGTAAATGAATGCAGTTTGTATGTATTTGCTTGTGTGTGTGTGTGTGTGTGTGTGTGTGTGTGTGTGTGATACTGCAGTGAAGGAAAATGAAGGACAAACAGACGAGAAGTGGAGCGTGAATGAAGCACACACACACACACACACACACACACACACACACACACACACACACATACAGTCCATTCATCCATCCGTTCATTCACTACCAGAATTCACTATCGACCCTGTAATCTTGACAAATCGTAACCAACGCAATAAGTAAAATCAACACACACTCACCTTCAGAATCTTACTTTACTGAACTTATAGAATCGAATCCCTTTTACATCACATTTTAAGGCATTCGAGAGTATTTAAAGGTTCAGATCGCCTTGATTTATTGAACTCTTGAAGCTGGATGCCTTTTATGTAATATTTTTAAAGTATTTATAGTTTTAAGGGTTTCATTCGTCTTTGTTAGTCTTATATCACAATACTGGTCTTTTTAACCCTTTGATACCTGTAACTACTTCTCAGCTTGATATTGTGGTCTTTTAAAAGCCCGGATGAGGATTTTGAAAGGTTACACTCAACAAAAGCCATCATCGCATGTCTAATGGATCTTTTTAGGGCCTGTAGCTTAATTTCTGATGAGTTAAATTACCTAGGGTTGTTGAAAATAGAATTACTTGTACCGTTAACAGTCAAACGGTTAAGGCTTTCAGTAATTTAGGCCATTTTTAGACTCCGTGGTATTTTCCGGTAATAGTTTGGTTAGGTTAGGTTAGATTTGTCAGAAGGATTGAATAATTAAGTAGCAAATGATAAAATGATAAAAAAATAACAAGTAATGAATAACAAACTAATGCCAAATAAATAACAACGAATGATGAATAACAAAATAATGCATAAGAAGTAAATGGGTAAATGACAAATGATAAACAGGGAAATAACTGATAGCAAATAAATGAGGGATATATAAATGATGGAATGTATCGGGTGACTGACTCCTAACACATTTTGACGCTTGGATTATGAAAAAAAGGGGAAAAAAGAAAAATAAAACAAAATCATACACAAGCAAAAAATTATCGCACCTCAAAAAATAGCTTCCTGAGCTTGATCCAATCCTCTAATGGCTTTCAGAATATAATGAAGGCGATCCCGTAGCAATGAAAGGTGTTAAAGGCCCCTGTTATGACCTTGAAATTTCACCACCCCCATCCACCCTGGTCTTTGTATTCATTATTATTATTATTATTATTATTATTCGTAACGTTTGTGAATTAATTCTTGGTATATTTTTTTCTTTTCCTTTTTTTCTTTTTTTTTTCAATTTGCATGAGGATTATTGTCAAATTTTTTGGTCCTTTGTCTGGTGATTATTAATTTTTGAGGTACGATACTTTTTGTCTAGTGTATGATATTTTTTTATTTATTTATTTTTTTTTTTGGGGGGTAGGATGTGGGAGGGACGAGGGGAGGGAGGGATGTCTGTTCTTCTTCAGTTTTCTGCATTATTATTTTTTGAGGTACGATAATTTTTTGCTTGTGTATGATTTTGTTTTATTTTTATTTTTTTCCTCTTTATTTTGCAGGGAGAAGGAAGGATATTGATTCTTGTTCTCCTGTTTCCTGTTTTTCTTTTTTGTCTTCCCTTTCTTTTTCTTTTTTACTTCTTTTTTAATTAGTTTTATCATTCTTTTGTCTTTGTGCGCGTATTGGCTAACTTTTTAAAATTTGTTTCTGTGGTTTTAATTATTCCATTGTTACTTGTCTTTTTACGCTTTTCTTTCTTCCTTTGTTTGTAATCATTCCATCTCATTATTATTACTTTTATACGCATTGATTACTCCTCTTTTTCCATTCCTTCCTTTCTTTTTCAATCAACTGCAACATCCATAATTACCTGCATGTATTTATATAGATCCTCCTTTTGTTTCACTCGTATTTAATCATTATTCTATTATTATCACCTGGTCTTTCTTCAGTGCGCCATAGCGTCACCCAAGGCGTCACGTAGCTGGGGTGTCACACGAGTCGTTTTCTATAATAGACGAGTTAATAATCCCATTCTCTCTGTATTGCAATGGCGTCACGGGGCGAGTATGCATATTGCTGCTTTATTTGTTTGCTCTTCCAGTTTTATTAATATGAGGTCTGTTTGGGTTTCTCGTACTAATTCTGTGTCTGTGTCTGTGTTTCTCTTTGTAGTCTTGTTTGTCTGTGTGTCTGGATGTCTGTTTGAATGGTTGGTTGGCTGGCTGGCTGGCTGAATGGTTGGTTCGCTGGCTGGCTGGCTGTCTGTGTCTGGTTGGCTGGATGGCTGTCTGTCTGGTTGGGTGTCTGTTGGTCTCTCTCTCTCTCTCTCTCTCTCTCTCTCTCTCTCTCTCTCTCTCTCTCTCTCTCTCTCTCTCTCTCTCTCTCTCTCTCTCTCTCTCTCTCTCACACACACACACACACACACACACACACACACACACACACACACACACACACATACACACACACACGGGCAGACTTTTCAATGCCGTTTCATTAACTCTTAATTTTAATTCTTTTGTAGTTTCATTGAGCGAGGCAATGAAAAAAAAAGCCACATGCGAGCAATAGTATAATAGAAACATTATTATTATTATTATTATTATTATTATTATTATTATTATTATTATTATTATTATTATTATTATTGTTCGCCGCTCAAGAATAGAGTATGTAATTGAATATATTAAAAAAAAAAAAGGGAAGAGGGAAAAAAAGTTACTGTCACACTTGAGCGGAAATTAGGAAAGGTGTGGCTTGTGGTTACCTGCATCTACCTATATTTCACCTCTGTTACCTGTGTGTCTACCTGTATCTACCTGTCTGTTGTCTTTTCTACCTGTACGTCACCCTTTGTATACTTTCATGCTACTCTTTTTTTTCAGCCAGTTATGTTTGTGTTACCTGTGTATTCATTTTTGTTGCCTGTTACTTATTTTTGCTTTTGTTTACCTGTATGTTACGTTTCTTCACATATTGTATTTTTGCTTTACCAATTACCTGTATTAACCCCTTCTACCTTTATGTTACCTATCTCCACCTGTTATGTCACCTTTCTCTATTTATGTGACACCCCTTCTTCACCTGTATGTTCCTTCTGTGTTACCTGTGTTACCTTATTTGTGGCATACCTGCGTCTTACCTGGTCGTGACGCGGTACTCAGGTGCTCAGTCGCCTCCTCCTTTTGCGTAGTTTCTTTTGCTACTGACCGAAGCCTTTAAGGTCATCGACTGAGTTCGGCATACCTGCTTGAATCAATGACATCAATTATATACGAGTGAATGCAGTTGTGGGAGTAAGAGAAGTGGTGATGGTGGTGGTGGTGTATTCCTTATAGTTGTAATCGTGACAGTAATGGTGGAGGTAGTAGTAGTAGTTGTAGAAATAGTAGTAGTGGAGGTAATTACAAATGCATTTATCGGATTCACACTTCTAGTAGTAGTAGTAGGAGTAGTAGTAGTAGTAGTAGTAGTAGGAGGAGGAGGAGGAGGAGAAGGAGGAGGAGTAGCGGTAACAGTACAAACGCATTTCACGGATTCACGGTTATAGTAGTAGTAGTAGTAGTAGTAGTAGTAGTAGTAGTAGTAGTAGTAGCAGCAGAAGCAGTAGCAGCGGTAAGAGTACAAACGCATTTCACGGATTCATTCACAGTTATGGCAGTAGCGGCGATGGCGGCAATATTCATGACAAGTAGGGAATGAAGGAACGTGATTTTAAAAAGTAATTATACGTAGCGTGAAAAGCGGCGTGAGTGGAGCCCAGCCACGCCGCGCACACACCACCTGTCTCCCCTGCGCTGCGACGGGTACTTCACTAATTGCATATTAATGAAAACGGAATGTGTGTTTACTTTTAGGCAGTGCTTTTCAAACTGAGGCTACGGTGATTTGTTTTACAGATATACATTGGTTGTTTTGCGCATGTTTCTATTTGATTTTTACTTTTATTTTATTATTTATTCATTCATTTTATTTTATTATTTTTTTATTTGTCCCTCAGAGCAGGTGAAACCATTTCCTGTGTGTGTGTGTGTGTGTGTGTGTGTGTGTGTGTGTGTGTGTGTGTGTATGTGTATGTGTGTGTGTGTGTGTGTGTGTGTGTGTGTGTGTGTGTGTGTGTGTATGAAGTAATATTTCATAGCAGGATAAAATTACAAGCGAAAATGCAGCGTATGTATGTATGTATGTATGTATGTATGTAA
This sequence comes from Scylla paramamosain, assembly GCF_035594125.1. Taxonomy (NCBI): domain Eukaryota; kingdom Metazoa; phylum Arthropoda; class Malacostraca; order Decapoda; family Portunidae; genus Scylla; species Scylla paramamosain. The sequence goes on from NC_087178.1 coordinate 17,391,147, forward strand.
TCAATCTACATCCATGCATGCAAACATACATACATACATACACACATTCATGCATACGTACACATACATGAATACGTACACAGTGCAAAGTAAAGGTATTCAAACATATTATTAGCCACGCACACACACACACACACACACACACACACACACACACACACACACACACACACACACACACACACACACACACACACACACACACACACACACACACACACAACATAACGGCTGACATTAAAATTTGTCCGAATGTGGCGTGGCTCTTTTTAATCTCCATTGAAAGTAAGTTTGAGTTCCAAATTAAAGAAGTGGATTTTTTTTAATTGCAGAGAGAGAGAGAGAGAGAGAGAGAGAGAGAGAGAGAGAGAGAGAGAGAGAGAGAGAGAGAGAGAGAGAGAGAGAGAGAGAATTAGGCTAACATCTTGGTGTTGACTGAAGCTAAGCAAAACCGGTTGAAAAGCTCTCTCTCTCTCTCTCTCTCTCTCTCTCTCTCTCTCTCTCTCTCTCTCTCTCTCTCTCTCTCTCTCTGTGTGTGTGTGTGTGTGTGTGTGTGTGTGTGTGTGGTTAATTAGTGCAGGTGGTTAGGTCAGGCATAGTAATGGTGGGTGCAGTAGTTGCTATTATGGTGATGGTGGTGGTGATGTTGGTTTTATTTACTTTAGTGATGGCAGGGTTATGACGGGAGTAATTGTGGTGGTGGTGGTGGTGGTGGTGGTGGTAGTGGTGGTAGTGGTGAGGATATTACTACTACTACTACTACTACTACTACTACTACAATTTATACAGTATTGTAGTGGTGATAGTAGTAGCAGTAGTAGTAGTAGTAGTAGTAGTAGTAGTAGTAGTAGTAGTAGTAGTAGTAGTAGTAGTAGTAGTAGGAGTAGTAGTAGAAATAGTAGTAGTAGCACCATACTCGTATATATTAAAACATAACAACAAAAAGCATTCTCAACCAACACTTTACAATACCTCCCGTCTATTTACTGATTTATAACCTTCTTTTGCACTCCACAACTCTTAATCCCCACCACACCTTTCGTTATCCTCCGCCTGCACACCCCTTGTTACCATCACCACCACCACCACCACCACCACCACTACCCTGACACTAGAAACATCACAAGCAGCTCCAAACATTCTAACTTGTCACATTTCGAATTCTCTTCCGGCATCTGTTGGTCTGTGGAGTGTGTGTGTGTGTGTGTGTGTGTGTGCGTGTGCGTGCGTGTGTGTGTGTGTGTGTGGGTGTGGGCGTGCTTTTGAGAGGGTATTAAGAGAAGCTTCATCACCTATAAGCGGATCAAATTTGAGAGAGAGAGAGAGAGAGAGAGAGAGAGAGAGAGAGAGAGAGAGAGAGAGAGAGAGAGAGAGAGAGAGAGAGAGAGAGAGAGAGTAATCGGTCTTTATTTGATTCTCTTCTCCTGTGTCAACACGAACAAGTTACGAAGTCGAAGCCGAAGACGAGATAATGGGATTCGGACACGCCCTTCCTTCCTTCCTCCTCCTCCTCCTCCTCCTCCTCCTCCTCCTCCTCCGATCTAACGCTATTTGTCTCATCAGCTCCTCCCTTACCAGACTCACTTTCCTCATGGTGTTATGTGTGTGTGTCAGAGAGAGAGAGAGAGAGAGAGAGAGAGAGAGAGAGAGAGAGAGATTTATAGATTTTTTTTATCTATTTGTTTCGTCTAATGTTGGAAAAAACCTGAGATATTTAAACATATGTGATAGTGATAGTAGTAGTAGCAGTAGTAGTAGTAGCAGTAGTAGTTGTAGTAGTAGTAGTAGTAGTAGTAGTAGTGACTAGTCTGTTAGATTAGGTTATGTAACAAAGATAATAACACATAAACCTTTAATTATTGTCTTCATCATCATCATCATCATTATCATCATCTGTTCTCTTGTTCTTGTTCTTCTTGTTCTTGTTCTTCTTGTTTTTTTCTTCTTATTATTATCATTGTGATGATGATGATGATGATGATGATGATGACAACAACAACAACAAGAACAATCAGATCACCACCACCACCAACAACAACAACAAAAACAACAATAACAATAGTAACAACGATAGTAATAACAATAATAATAATAACAATAACAGCAACAACAATAATAAAAATAATAACAATAACAATAATAATAATAATAATAATAATAATAATAATAATAATAATAATAACAATAATAACAATACCCCAAACAGTAATTAACCCTTTCATCTTAATGACCAGCAAATTTGCATTTTATACACGTATTTATTATGCGCGCACTAAATCACAGTCATGGACGTAACATAGAAGCTTTATTAGTCTTCCTTGATTATCTTGTTGTTGTTGTTGTTGTTGTTGTTGTTGTTGTTGTTGTGGTGGTGGTGGTGGTGGTGGTGGTGGTGGTGGTGGTTGTTCGCAGTGATAGTGGTGGTGAAAGAGAGCATTTCCAGAGAGAGAGAGAGAGAGAGAGAGAGAGAGAGAGAGAGAGAGAGAGAGAGAGAGAGTTTGAGCTCGCGAGGGAAATGGGTGAGAAAGTTGTTATGAGGGAAAGAAAGAGAGGAAAAAGAGAGTGAAGAGAGATGTCGATGAGAGTGTGGAAAGAGAAGAGAAGAGGAGAGGAGAGATAGAGAGAGAGAGAGAAAGAGAGAGAGGGAGAAAGAGGGAGAGAAGTTGGGAGATTGTGTTTAGAAGATAATAAGGTGTGGGCGGAGGAGGAGGAGGAGGAGGAGGGGAAAAAACCAGGAGAATGAGGAAGACGAGGAAGAGGAAGAGGAAGAGGAAGAGGAGGGGTAATGAAGAGAACTATGTTGGGAGGAGTATATGAAGAAAAGAATGTATCACTTGAGAGAGAGAGAGAGAGAGAGAGAGAGAGAGAGAGAGAGAGAGAGAGAGAGAGAGAGAGAGAGAGAGAGAGAGAGAGAGAGAGAGAGAGAGAGTCGACTTCTAAAATTGCATACAGATTGGATGTGTGTAACTTGTTATTCGCCTAAGGGGACTGTGTGTGTGTGTGTGTGTGTGTGTGTGTGTGTGTGTGTGTGTGTGTGTGTGTGTGTGTGTGTGTGTGTGTGTGTGTGTGTGTACGCTCTTCGATTCAGTTCACCTCCCAAAAATACGTGTAGTGTGACAGCTTAGTTCTGCTGCTGGCCTGTGTGTGTGTGTGTGTGTGTGTGTGTGTGTGTGTGTGTGTGTGTTTCTGGTATGTGCAAACAGCAGTGGGCGGAAGACTGCTGCATACGTTTTTCTGTTTGTGTGTCTGTTTTTCGTTGCATGCATCAGTGTGTGTGTGTGTGTGTGTGTGTGTGTGTGTGTGTGTGTGTGTGTGTGTGTGTGTGTGTGTGTGTGTGTTTGTAGAGTTTTTCCGCATACGTTATTAGAAGATGATGGGATTTTTTCGTGTGTGTGTGTGTGTGTGTGTGTGTGTGTGTGTGTGTGTGTGTGTGTGTGTGTGTGTGTGTATACTTGTACGCGCGTGCATGCGTGCGAGTGCGGCTTACAGAACGGTCTGGGAAGTAAAGGTGCATGACTGGAAGGCCTTGATCCGTAAGGAAGAGGAAGAGGCGAAGAAAGAAGAAGAGGAGGAGGAGGAGGAGGAGGAGAAAGAGGTGGTGGAG
>NC_087178.1:17402250-17404750 GCF_035594125.1 Scylla paramamosain
TTTGGTAAGGTTAGGTAAGGTTAAGTTAGGTTTGGTTAGGTTAGGTTAGGTTAGGTTTGTTAAGATTAGGTTAGGTTTGTTAAGGTTAGGTTAGGTTTTGGTTAGGTTAGGTTAGGTTAGGTTCCATTAGGTTAGGTTAGGTTAGGTTCCATTAGGTTAGGTTAGGTTAGGTTAGGTTAGGTTAGGTTAGGTTTGGTTAGGTTAGGTTAGGTTAGGTTCCATTAGGTTAGGTTAGGTTAGGTCCCATTGGATTAGATTAGGTCCCATTGCTACTGCGTTCTTAATGAGAGACTTCCGTGTTGAGATTGCCACTGTAGGGTCTCTCTCTCTCTCTCTCTCTCTCTCTCTCTCTCTCTCTCTCTCTCTCTCTCTCTCTCTCTCTCTCTCGCTCCATTCAGACCTCATTAAAACGTCTTGAATCGCTCACATGCGTCTTAATCTCACTTATTTCATCTTTTATCTCTTACTCGAATCCTAATCTTCCACTCCTTACCTCTTATCCTCCCCCTCCTCCTCCTCCTCCTCCTCCTCAGCGTCCTCTTGGCAATCCTTCTGGTGCTCCTTTCCCTCCTCTTCCTCCTCCCCCATCCTCTTACAATACAAGATTCCTCATATGCGCTCTGGGAAGGAAGGAATACCGTGATACCTTCTTAGAGCAGCAACGATAAATAGCGTTTTCTCAATCCCTCCTTTTTCTCGATCCCTTCATCCCTCCCTTCTTTCCTCCGCCGTTTCGTTCCTCTCAGCTCCTTCCTCCTCCATTGTGCTATCGCAGTTCCGTTTCTCCTCCTCCTTTTCCTCCTGCTCGTGTTCTATTTCTTTCTTTTTTTTATTTATTTCTTGTTCTTGGTTTCCTTCTTTCTTATTTTGGTTATATTTATTCTTTTAAAATTGTTTTTCTTCTTTTTCATTGTATTTTTTCTCTTTTGCTTTTATTTGTCCATTTTTTTCCTTTCTTTTCGTGTTATAGCATCACTTCTTTCCTTATTCTCCTTCTCTGAGCATTCATTACTACTGCCATTATTGTAAACATCAGTATTTGTAGAGTCCTCCCTCGAGCATCGGAGAAAACGGAATAAAAAGGGAGATGGGAGTTGGGTGTGTTTACATTATACGGCTCCTTCGTTTTCTTTTTATTTCCCTGGAGGCAAATGGCGCCGTCTTGGGTATATTAACTGGCCCTCTTAAATACTTTATACGCGTCTCCTTTGCATACTTACTGGTGGTGAGCGTGCTGGGTATCAGAGCCTTGGAAAACGGATTGTATTGCGAGGAAAGTTATCGTACGCATTTCGAAAACATATTGTACCAAGGGAGAAAAGTTATTGTACACAGAAAACGTTATTGTACTTGTGAGAACGTGTCGGACTGAGGGGGAAATGTTATCGTACACAGGAAACGTTATTGTACTTGTGAAAACTTGTCATACTGAGGGAGAAGTTGCCGTACAGAGAAAAAGTTACTGTGAAAAATGTATCGTACTTAGGGAGAAGTTACTGTACTTGTATAAAAACACATCGTATCGGATAGCAAAAGTTATTGTACACAGGAAAACGCATCGTATTGAGGGAAAAGTTGTTGTACTTGTAAAAGAAAAAAAAAACTATATAGAGAGCGAAAAAAAAGTATACTTATAAAAACACATTATACTGGAAGGAAAAGTTATCGTACTCGTGAAAACAGTGAAAATATGTCATAATGTATTTCCTCTTTGTTTTCTTATTTTTTTTAGGGTAGCCATATTCGTTAGGTTAATCGTTTGTTTTATTATTGTTTGTAGTATTTATTTATTTATTTATTCATGTTCTTTTATTTCATCATTAGGCGGGTATTATTTATGCAATTCTTAGATTTAGAAGGATAATTTTGAATCATAATCACCGGATGCTTTTAAGTAAATTCTCTGTTATATTGTTGAAAGTAATGATTTTTTTTTTCAGGTTTTAATTTGCTTGTTTGTAATTTTTTTTCTAATCCTTTCCCTTTATTTTATTTTTTTATAAGCATTGTAATCCTTTCTTAGTTTTCTATATTTCAAGGATAATAACTTTTTTTTTATTTCTCATTCTTTGTTTTTGTTATTGATTGTAATGAAGGTTTGTTTATTTAAGTGTTTTCATGTGTTTGCTAGTTTATAATAATTAATTCTTTGTTTTTGTTATTGTTTGGTTGTTTATTTAATTCCGTGTCTTTGTAATGCTGAACTGAAATGCTCTCTCTCTCTCTCTCTCTCTCTCTCTCTCTCTCTCTCTCTCTCTCTCTCTCTCTCTCTCTCTCTCTCTCTGCCAGACTAACATTTCTTTCCTTCTTTTCTTTCAAACCTCTGGAGGCCGTGAAGAAAATACAAATATATGTTTTAGTGTCTGTTTTTTTTTACTTTCTTTCTTTCCTCCTCCTTTTTCTTTTCTCTTTCTTTTTTTCTCTCGCGGGAGGAAGAAAAGTCGGTGCGCATAAATTACTAGCCGAAGAATTGTTTGTGTGAGTCTCTCTCTCTCTCTCT
>NC_087178.1:17414750-17424750 GCF_035594125.1 Scylla paramamosain
GTTAAGAAACGTGGGGACTTTAAAGAAAATGACGTCCTTGCTTGTATCGCCGGTAATGTTGAAAGGAGCAATTACGTGGTTTGAGCTCATTAAGGTGTGACAAGGCTGCGTTGCGTGTGTCAGCTGATGGCGATGAGAAAGGTGCGATTTCTTGATTAGATTGATGCAGAAAAAGGTGATGGAAAATTTTCACAAGCAAGAATTGTGGTGACTAGTTAGTTGATTGGATTAGTGGGTTATTATTATTATTATTATTATTATTATTATTATTATTATTATTATTGTTATTATTATTATTATTATTATTATTATTATTGTTGTTGTTGTTGTAGCAGCAATAGCAACAGTAAGAACAAAACCACTGATAGTTATAACAATACCAACATCAACAACAACAGTAACAATAGCAGAGCAACCAAAGAAAACGAGCACTCACACACCAACAGATGGAGACACCGAGGAACCAAGTGAGTGAGGGGAAGCATTAGCGGCGGCAGGGGCATTATTAAGAGAGACGGCCGCAAGGGTGGGAATCTGCCTCGCCCTTCCCATCACGGTGAAGGGGACCTGTGGTAGCGCCGGGGTCACCTCCTCTACTCCTGCCCACCTTTGTGTCTAGATTAGGGTTGGGGCGAGCTATTTCCAGAGAGAGAGAGAGAGAGAGAGAGAGAGAGAGAGAGAGAGAGAGAGAGAGAGAGAGAGAGAGAGAGAGATTTACTTCTTTTATAATATTCTGATTTAATATTGTTTTTGTTAATTGTATTTTTATTCTTTTACTCTGATTATTATCTTACTTCTTGTTCAGAGAGAGAGAGAGAGAGAGAGAGAGAGAGAGAGAGAGAGAGAGAGAGAGAGAGTCGAAAAAGTGCTTCGACGTCAAACAGAATAGCAGATCTCTCTCTCTCTCTCTCTCTCTCTCTCTCTCTCTCTCTCTCTCTCTCTCTCTCTCTCTCTCTCTCTCTCTCTCTCTCTCACACACACACACACACACACACACACACACACACACACACACACACACACACACACACACACACACACACACACCTGCACAATTAGTCGGAACACAACTCCATACCTGCTGCACAACACAACTGACTCGCTCCTCGCTACTTCTTCACTTTATTCCCAGCGTGCATCATCGCCAGACACGAGATTTTTGTTCATGTTTACGAGGATGAGGAGAAGGAATGATAGAAGCAAGAGGAGGATGGAGGGAGTCAGGGAGTCAAGAGGGAGGGATGGGTGAAAGAATAAGTTTAGTGGCCAAGTGGAAGCGAGTTTCAGGGTTAAAGGTTTGTGTTGAAAGGAATTAGAGAAACGGAAGAAGGAGGAGGGATGGATAGAAAGAGGGAATTAGAGTGAGAGGGAGGAAGAGAGAGAGAGAGAAGGGATGGTAGCTTTTCTTTTTTCTCTCTCTCTGTTTTTCTAATTAGTAGTGGCAGCGTTTTTGTACTGAAAAGCCAGGGACATATAAAGTTAGAATGAGCGAAAGACAGGTAAGGGCAGATAAACAGAGAGAGACAGCCAGACAGACACACACATAGACAGGCAGGCAGTCAGACAGGCAGGCAGGGAGGCATGAAGCAGGAAGTATAACAGGCAGGAAGCGATGTAAAGGGAAAAAAATCTTTCCTCTAGATGTAACACACACACACACACACACACACACACACACACACACACACACACACACACACACACACACACACACACACACACACACACACACACACACACACACACACGGTAATTAAACAAAGACCACCAGTGCAGAGAGAGAGAGAGAGAGAGAGAGAGAGAGAGAGAGAGAGAGAGAGAGAGAGAGAGAGAGAGAGAGAGAGACAGGTAGCTATTGGAACAGGTAAACAGGTTAGAACATATGGCTGTGTTTGTTGAGTTTGTTTACTACCAGACTGCACTGCTTTGTTCACTACGAGAGAGAGAGAGAGAGAGAGAGAGAGAGAGAGAGAGAGAGAGAGAGAGAGAGAGAGAGAGAGAGAGAGAGAGAGAGAGAGAGACGTAATAAAAATAAGATAAAAGTAGAAAAGAGCAAGACGAAGAAGCATGAGCAAGGAAAAAAATGATAAAAATGTTGGTAAAGAAGTATAGGGTGAGGGGAAACAAAGTAGAGGTGAAAAGAAAGACAGAAAGAAGAAGAATGGAAGTGAAGGGAAAAAAAAAAGAGACGGGAAAAGAAAAAGAGAAGGAAGAGGAAGAAAACGATAAAGATACAATGAAGCGAAACTTTTAAGTCATGAAATAAAGACTTGAACGTAAAACAAAGACCGTAAATGATACAAATAGAAAACGGGAAGAAAGAAAACGAAGAGAAGAAGATGAAAAATAGAAATACTTAAATATAATGCGACTTTAAGTTAGAACCAAAGGAAGAGAAGAGGAGAAGGAGGAGATGGAGAGAGAGAGGAAAGGTGGAGGAGGTAATGAGGAGGAAACATCCGAGTGGGAGATAAAAGGAAGAGGAAATGGAAGACAAATGAATTAGAAATGGGAAAGAATGTAAGAGGAGTCGAGAGGGAGGAAGAATAGGGGAAATTCTCTCTCTCTCTCTCTCTCTCTCTCTCTCTCTCTCTCTCTCTCTCTCTCTCTCTCTCTCTCTCTCCATATCGATTGCCACAGGAGATAGAAGAAGAGAAGGAAGAGGAAGAAGAGGAGGAGGAGGAGGAGGAGGAGGAGGATTGATATTTCTAGTTCACCTTCAATTAATCTCCTGTTTTTAATCTATGGTCACTAGGAAAAATTCTCTCTCTCTCTCTCTCTCTCTCTCTCTCTCTCTCTCTCTCTCTCTCTCTCTCTCTCTCTCTCACCAAATATTTGCTCTCGACTATCTCATCCACATACAGTTTCTCGTTTTCTGTTTCGTGGGGTAACTGAAGAATATCACACGTAGAGGAGGTGGAGTATAATAATAATAATAGGAGTAGTAATAATAATAATAATAATAATAATAATAATAATAATGATAATAATAATAATGATAATAATAATAAGGAAAATTCACCTTTAGTCATTCCTATCATCATTATATGTCATCATTATTCTTCATCTTATTCGTATTATCATTATTTTCTTCGTAATGCTGTTATTATTATTATTATTATTATTATTATTATTATTATTATTATTATTATTATTATTATTATTATTATTAAACCTTCCAGCAAACATAATTATGCTGCAGAAATAGATCACTGAGTAATATTTTTATTGTATACCAGTCACGGCGATATTATTATTATTATTATTATTATTATTGCTGTCACTATCATTGCCTCAAAACACACAGTAGCTAGAACATATTATTATAAAAGTCGTCAACGTTTAATATCTGCGTGATTTGAATATAGAAATGCGTCATCATCGCTATTACATCCTTATCCCTACGTTTTTTTTTTTTTCATTATTTTCCCTATTGTCATTGTTGCTATTACTACAAATCGCTCAAAACGTAAAATATCGACACAAAAAGAATTTCTTAAGAGCGATTTAACTATAGAAACACATCATATACTCGTACTTAACATCACTACTATTCCCTCATCCCAAACGTTATTTTTCCATGATCTTCCCTATTACTACTACCGCCATCACGATAAAACCTTCAAAACGCACAATGAAAACGCAAAACAAAACTATCATTCCCTCAAACCCCAAAATATAAACTATCATAAAATTCCCAAACGTACAATAACTTCACGATGGAGGTACGAGCATCACCTTTCACTGCGAGCAAGATGGACAGTCGACGAGGCAGGATATCAGACTTTTAACTTCCACGAGTGCCTGGTTGAAGTCTCACTGGAAGCTGCAGTAATTTCCTAGACACTTACTGGGATGGGCAGCCCGTGTTGAAGGTCGAGGTCACGCCCTTCCCTCTCCAATGCAGCTTTTTATTATCATCCTCTTCCGCGTCCTGGAATTTGCTCTCTGCTGTCTATTTTGTCTTCCAGCCGGCGACGCGAAGCTTGAGTGAGGTGGCGCTGGCTTTCTTCCTGGGTTGGTGTCTGGGGCTCGTGGATGAGAGGTGACTGGCGCCGCGAGGACCTGATTTTAGGGTCATAAAGTGATGGACTCGCGCCAGGCTGGTGTAGCGGCCCTAGTTTTGGTGAGGCTGTGTCATGCAGTGTTTCATTGGAGGTTATGGGAGCAGTAGGTGAGGAGGGACATTCGCCTTTACTAACTTGTGACTCTTGCTCTAGGTTATACAGTGGAGCTTATCTCAAACACCCACTGCAATGTTCAAGAGGTTTGCTAGTGTTTGTTATCTCTCTCTGTGTTATAGGAATGGTAGGAAGGAGTATTCATCTTTACTGCCCTTCATCTCTACCTTACAGTGTGGAGGGTATCACAAACACTCCTGCAATAGTCAAATGGTATACTACTTTGTTATTCTTTTGTGTACCATCTCGTGTCTTCGTTCGCTGTTCTGGTTATTGGAACAGTAAGGAGGAACATTAAGGAGGAACATTCGCCTTTACAGTCATCTAATTCTTACTTTAGATTTCACAGTGGAGTTTATCACAGACATTCGAGTATTAGTGGTTGAAAGGTCTGCCACTGTGTGTTATTCCTTTGTGTACCATTTCGTAATTTTTTTTTTCAGATTATGAGGACAGTGGGTGGGGATATGCATTCAACTTTACTATCTTTCAACTCTTAAGCTTACACTGCGGAGCTTATCACAAACACTCCTGCAATAGTCAAAAGGTCAATTACTCTTTGTTAGCCCATTGCGTACCATTTCGTATCGTTGTTCGCTGTTCCATTGGCGCTGCTAATACAACTGGCGAACAAGTGGGCGCCGCTGGAAACAGTTACGGCGCGTGTGGCTTGTTAATAGCATCCACTGGTACATTTTTCCCAGCGCGGTCGTGAGAGTAAGCACACCAATCCAGCTCGCATAAACATTGGTGGCAGCGGAGTGGATGTCCTAAGGTTAATACTATCTAACTAACACCCATTCATTGCTCCTTACAGTCCGTGGCCTCATAAAATGCCATCAGCTGATCGCTTTAAACGCTACTATCTGTTAGGTCCCCGGCTGTGTGCGGTGCTGTGGGTGCTGTGGATGCTGTCACGGGAATGGGCTGCTGCCTCTTCCCTCATCCCTCCCCGCGGCTCGTGTAGTGAGGCAGGAAGCGGGTTTATAGAGGAGTGATCAGAGCTAATGATGAGTGGTGATCTATGGCTCCGTTTTTTTTCCCTTTGATACTACAGCAGATGTTCTTCCTGGAGAGAGAGAGAGAGAGAGAGAGAGAGAGAGAGAGAGAGAGAGAGAGAGAGAGAGGAGAGAAATCTGAAACTCCTTATTCTCCCTCCTTCTCCTCCTCTTTCTCCTCCTAAGAACAAAGAGTAAGGATTTACTCTCAAGGCGGATAACAGAGCGCTCTTGGAGTAAGAGCTTCCCGTCTCTTTCTGCTTGAGAGAGAGAGAGAGAGAGAGAGAGAGAGAGAGAGAGAGAGAGAGAGAGAGAGAGAGAGAGAGAGAGAGAGAGAGAGAGAGAGAGAGAGAGAGAGAGAGAATTTCATAACCTGCATAATTTTCAGCCTCCCTCTTCCTCTTCCTCTTCCCCTTCCTCTCTCAGCTGCAGTGTGTGTGTGTTTGTGTGTGTGTGTGTGTGTGTGTGTGTGTGTGTGTGTGTGTGTGTGTGTGTGTGTGTGTGTGCGTGTGCGTGCGATCAGTGGGCGACGGCAAGACACAATTTCCGTGGAAACTTTATTAACCCTCCCCCCAAAAAAAAGGGAAAAGAAAAGTGTGCATATGAAAGAAAAAGCTAGGCACAATATTTACCTTTATTTGTCTCTTTCTCGTAACTTGTAAAGCAAAGACGTAAAGCTTCACGTAGACTCGTATTTTTCTTTCATTTCCCGCACTCTTTTTCCACCAATTTTTTTGCATCTATATTTTTTTCCCTTCCTTTCATTTTTCACTGTTTGTTTTGGTCGTGTTGGCGGTGAGAATTTTGCCCCTGAAAGGAAAAACCCAAAAGAGAAGAGAAAAAAAAAAAACAAAATTGGTGAATGCTAATTTTAGTCCTTTGAGAGAGAGAGAGAGAGAGAGAGAGAGAGAGAGAGAGAGAGAGAGAGAGAGAGAGAGAGAGAGAGAGAGAGAGAGAGAGAGAATCTTCAGTCTTCAATGATTGATTCCTGTATTGATTCATGTACATTTATTTTTCTATAGGATCTCTCTCTCTCTCTCTCTCTCTCTCTCTCTCTCTCTCTCTCTCTCTCTCTCTCTCTCTCTCTCTCTCTCAGGAAGGGAAGGGAGGAAAATGACGAGGAACAAAGCTTAAGGTTGTAGAGGAGAATGACTAGAGTTTGCTGGGGAGGGAAGACTGGGGAGGAGTAGAGAAGGAGTGGCAGGGGGAGTATGCTGAGTTTGTTAAAGGGGTGATGGAGTCGACGTAAAGGGGAATGACAGTTTCATTGACTCCTGTGGGTGACTACAGTAGTGTTTCGGGGTGGAGGGGTGAGTTAGTGAGTAGTTTGGGGTGGTTAGCGGTGTAGGTTATGAGTAAATGGGGTGACAACTTTTGGGGTGCCTTGTGAGGTCTCGTGGAAGCTTGTGAATGGGGAATGGAGTGTTAGGAGAGGGAGTAAAAGAGGTGATAGTTTCTGAGGTGGAGGAGGAGTGGGGAGGGCGCTGCAAATGTACAGGTAAATGATGGAGTGTTTTTAAGGAAATTAAGAGATTTTGTGAGTGCTTTGAGAATGCTAAGAGAGTTTTGGGAATGTTAAGAGGATTTTGAGAATATATTTACGGTATTTGGTGAAGATTACAAGGGGGAATGAAGAAGTGACAAGTGAGAGGCTGGAGGTGCAGTGGGGAGCGTTGCAAAAGGTGAATTTGAATAGGGCAAGTGTTTAGGAGTGTTTTAGAAGTGTAAAGAGAGTTTTGAGACTGTTTTGGGGAGTATTTAAGGACCGTAGGGAGGGAGCGTGAATGAATGACAAGTCGTGAAATGAAGGTGCAGCGGGGAGGATCCACAGAAAACAGGAGAATAGAGGAGTGCTTAGGAGTGTTTACAGAGGTTTGGGGGTGTTGTTTGGGGAGCGTCGGGAGGGGGAGTGAAGGAGTGACAAGCCGGGAGATGCGGGTGGAGTGGGCAGCGTTACAAAGGTGGAAATTAAAGGAGTTGTTTAGGAGTGTTTTGAGAGTGTTTTTGGGGGTGTTCAGGGAGTGTAGGGAGGGAACGTGAAGGAGTGACAAGTTTGGAGGTGAAGGAGCTGGAGTGGCGGGCGTCCCAGAGGCAGCACAGTGTTATATGTGATGGCGTTCAGCTTTATACGATCGAACCCTTTATACAAGAGTGATGCCATTGTCCTTAGGAACGTAGAATGCAGACCGTGGTGTGTGTATTGTAGGTGGTGGTGGTGGTGGTGGTGGTTAATGCTGTGTTATTACTATTTTTGTTTTAATTTTCTTGGTTCTATTTATTTATTTATTTATTTTATTTATTTATTTATTTTTTTGTGTCTATTTTAATTACTGTTATGGTTCATTATCGATCTTCCATTCCGTTTTCTTTGTTGTGTGTGCCGTGTTCGCTTTTTTTTTTTTTTCGTTGTTGGTGTTGTTTGTTTGTTGTGTTTATTTGTTTGTTTATTTATTTTTGTGTTGTTTGTGAGTTTTATCAGTGGCTCTTCTTTCCGTTTTCTTCGTTATATTCATGGAATCGTGCTACATTTCTTCTTTTTTATGAAGGATGTTCTTTTTATTATTTCTAATTTCCATTATTGTTTTTGATATCATATTTTTCTTTCTAAAAATATCTACGTAAATATATATATATTTCTTTTTGTTCTGGGTGACTAAAATACTCAAAGAGGAGGAAGTAATTGTGTTAAAAGTACAGTGAACTCTTTTGTCTTTCATTCTCGTTTTTTCGTTACAAATAAGCAAAACCGAGGTCTTTTTCTCTCTCTTACGTAATCTCGGTAGTGGATGACTAAGTAGAGAGAGAGAGAGAGAGAGAGAGAGAGAGAGAGAGAGAGAGAGAGAGAGAGAGAGAGAGAGAGAGAGAGAGGTCGTTTCGTCTTCCATTTCTCTTCCTCCCCGTTTCGTCACGTCCTTCTCCTTCCCTCCCTTCCCTCCCTCTCACTCTTGGTCTATCCTCCTTCCCCTCTCCCATTTCTCCTTCATCCTCCGTCCCTACCCTCTCTCTCCTTGCCCTTCCCTCCTTCCCCTTCCCCTTGCTGCTTCACTTTCCCTCTCTTCCCTCCCCTCTCGTCTTCCCCATCCCCTACCTTCCTTCACCCTCCCTCCCGTCCTCTCCCCTTCCCAATCATCCTCCCTCCCACCCCTCCCTCTCTTACCTCGTCTTCCCCTCTCACTTTTCCCCACTCCCACTCCCCCTCACAAGCACGCACCTCCAGACCCTTAATCGCGGGAGGCAATTTTGACTGAGTGCCTCCCGCTTCTCACGCCCGCCGCCCCTCGTGCACCTGACGCCCGACCTCTGGAAAATATCTGTGTTTTTTTTTCCTTCTTGTTATTTCTTGCCTTTTTATTTTATTTGGATCACATCAAAAGTAGGTTGTTTTCATTGAAGCGGGGTTAAGTTTGGTTGGGTTGGGTTAGGTTGGATTGGGTTAGGTTAAGTTAGATTTTGTTTTATTTTTGGTTTGGTTTGTTTTGGTAAGGTTACGTCAGGGTTGAGTTGGGTTGGGTTGGGTTGGGTCAGGTAGGGTAAGGATAGTTTAGGTTATGTAATCTTCGTCTGCTAAGGATAGTGATACTCGTAGCACTCGTTATTCTATTAGCAAGTGTTATGTATTTGCATCTCTATAGATTATCTTACTGAGAAAAGTTATGCCGAGTCACTTCTCCTGCTGTCACTGTTAAGTCTCTCAGAATTATGCTTTAAACCTTCACCAAACCATCCTGCTGAGTCTGGAGAAGGTAAAGCAATCAAATAATCAAACTAGTCTATCCTCATCTAACCTATTCTTCCGTAATCTATTAAACTAAACAAACCTAAGCTATCCTGAACTAACCTTTCCTTACCTAACCTATCCTAATCTAACCTAGCCCTACCTAATCTTATTCAACCAAACCTATCGAAAATCAGCTGACGTGGGTGATAAATATGAGAAAGAATGACCGTGTATTTCCTTCTCCCATTATTTCATCCTTCATTTCCTCAACACCTTCCTTGGAGTCGCCGAGGAGCACGTTACGTTCAGTTTACATTCGGTTCAGAAACTTTGGCCAATTAGAGCCGGTTCGAATCCCAGCAAGGGCCACTATAGTCTCCCAGCCGACTCACCTGTGCCGGAAAATGAGCGCAACTTGTAACTAACACCTGAGCGAGGTAACTTTGGCGACCTGGTGACGCCGCCGCCAGGTGTGCCCAGGTAGTTCGTGACTCCAGTTCAAGTCCTGTTGAACTTGTATTGAACTTGTAGTGAATTTGCTCTGAATTTTTGGAACAAGGCTTTTCTTTCGTTTTCACTTGTGAGTTTATTGAACTTATATTAAACTTCTAATTAACCTTGTATTAAACTTGCACTGAACTCGATAACTACACGGCCGACAAACATTTATTTATGTAATGAGTTTATTGAAAGTGTACCTAACTTGTAATTAACTTTTACTGCATATCCATTATTAGACTTAACTTACTAATTACACGAACCCACAAAACTTACTCCATGAAGACTGCTAAGTTAAGAGTTCAGTCATTAAACTCAAGGAAAAGCGCAAGTTAGTCTGACGTTAAAAATAAGATTGTTTGATACGAATAGGCGATACGTAGGATCTCTAATATAAATGCGCGCCCGTGTGTGTGTGTGTGTGTGTGTGTGTGTGTGTGTGTGTACAATTATCTCCTACGCGTGACTGTCATAAAAACTGTTGTTCTTAAAGCTTTATCTGTACAAAGGCTACCCCACCCCCACTCCTCTCAGCTCCTCTTCAGGCCGCCCCTCTTAATGGAACCCCCACTTAGGCGTCCACTATTTAAAGACCCATTCACAAT
>NC_087178.1:17434750-17444750 GCF_035594125.1 Scylla paramamosain
GAGGTCACGCCAGGTCACCTCTCCCACGCAACCCGCCCTCTGCCCTGTCCCAGGCCCTGCACAGTGCTAGCTGGCATAGCGGCCCGGGCACCGCTGGCTGGGGCGGCGGGCGGTGCGTGATGCCGCCATGTCCGGGTGGCGAGTGTGGCAGCTGGTGGGGTGGCTGGTGCCCGACCGACGCAGCGCCCCCGACCAGCGCCGGCAGCTGCGGCCCCACGCCTCGCCGAGGGGCTCACGTTCTCTCTTCACCTCTCCAACGCACGGGGTGGCCCCCACCGGGGAAGACCCCAACCACCTGCGCCGCAGCCTAAGTTGTCTCGAGCAGCATCCAGACGAGGTCGGATTTCCCGCAAACCACGCGGCTCCTGCAAACCCTGCAACACTACCAAACCCTGCCGCACACAACTCCCCCGCACTCCCTACCAGCCCCGCAGTTGCCGCAGCCCCCGCAGGCCCAGCAGCCTCCGCTGTCTCAACAGTTCATGCGGCCCCCGCAGTCCCTGCAGCTGCCTCAGGCCCGGAGGAGCCTTCAGGCCAACCAGGAAAGCGTGGAACCGTGACTGAAACCCGGCAAGTCTCCTCGTCGGCTACACTTCCTCGCGCTAGCTCCAGGCGGCGGTCACTGCCTGTGTCCTCCGAAGATGACGACGGTCGCCACACGTCCCTCTCCAGGAGGATGTCGGTGCAGTCCTCGGGCCGCCGCCACCCCAACCCTCAGGGTCATGCAGCTTTGTCTGGTAGTCACACGTGGACCAGGAACTCAACGAGGGAGAGGCTGGCCGCCGTCACCAGTGGGATGGGCGGCAAAGAAAAGGCAAAAGACAACGCTCAACCTGACCACGACAACACCCGCACCAGCCTCTCCCTTCATTTGACCTCCAACGGGCTCTCCTCGGCCACCAGTGCCCATGGAATCTCTCGCTCAGACAGCTCAGCGGCGGGAGCCGAAGGCGACGCGGCGTTCTGTCGCCTGCGGGAGGCCGTCACCAGCCGGGCATCGACCGCTAAGACAACCAAGAGTCCCTTGTCGCCTCTCGCGCTTCCTACCACCACCTCCGCCGCCATTGCCGCTGCGGCAGCAAGCCTCAGGTCTAATCTTAAACCAAAGAGCCAGCTGAGGCGCAGGAGATCCGATTCTGGTCATTCTGTGACTTTCGACCTGCCGGAAGACTGTGACAACCTGGGCACGGCGCGCGTCGTGCGGAGCGACGCCGAGCCGCTGTCCAAATGTATGAAGGACCACCAGAACATGCGGGAGCAGAGTGGCGCGCGGGATAGGCGGCGGCATGGCGACGACCCGCACGACGAGGTGCTGACGTGGCTCTCCGCCGGCGATGTGGGTCAGGGCCTGGCCGAGAGGGCGCCTACGCCAGGCGTTGGCCTAGAGGCTCTCTCGGTTAGTATTAACAGGGACGACTCGGCCCGCAGCCCCGTCTGGCCCAAACCCACACTCCCTGAGGTGGCGGCCATGGCGGTCCTCAGCCCGGGCCTTGGAGAATCCGCCGTCAGCCCTTGCGGGCCGCTGTCCGACAAGACTACCTCCCCTGTCCCGCCCCTGCAGCCGCCCACGCCGACGCCCCAGCACAGCCAAGCCTCCCTGGAGTGGTCCTCCACGGACAGTGGCGGGCCGGACTCTGGGTACTGGGGTGCCGGCGAGGCCCCTGTGGCCACGCGGCGGGGCGTGAAGGTGGTGTCGCGGGGCAGGGAGCTGCTGCTGCCCTACGCCTGTCTGCACCGCGGTCGCCTCCATCTACGCATCGTCAGAGGTGAGTCGGCTCCTTCAGGCTGCTTGGGGACACTCCGGGAGCCGCGCGGGGTTTTATTGCTTCATGTCGCTCGGATCAGACAGAGGCTGCACACTTCTCTCCTCCCTCCCTCCCTCCCTCCCTCCCTCCTTCCCTCCCGCTCTCTTTACTCCTTGTATCTTCCTTTCCCGCCTTTTACTTTTCTTTCAACACAACCGCCGCGCTCACTTCCCTTCACCTCGCCCCGGGCGTGGAGGAGAAACGAAAATGAGAAGGCACAGTGGACAATAGTCTCTTTCTCCTTCTCTTCTATTGGTCTTTTCTTACTCCTATAAAATAGTGCCAGCTAAGAACTGACAAAATGGAATAAAAGTCCGCTACAGTCATTCCCACTCTCGCTTCTCCTCCTCCTCCTCCTCCTCCTCCTCCTCCTCCTCCTCCTCCTCCTCCTCCTCCTCCTCCTTTTTTATTTCTGGTGAGCTGCTGCTCTGGCTGAGGAAACTTTTTCCACATTGTACTCTCTCTCTCTCTCTCTCTCTCTCTCTCTCTCTCTCTC
Organism: Scylla paramamosain; assembly: GCF_035594125.1. Taxonomy (NCBI): domain Eukaryota; kingdom Metazoa; phylum Arthropoda; class Malacostraca; order Decapoda; family Portunidae; genus Scylla; species Scylla paramamosain. The sequence goes on from NC_087178.1 coordinate 17,437,052, forward strand.
TCTCTCTCTCTCTCTCTCTCTCTCTCTCTCTCTCTCTCTCTCTTCCTTCCTTCCTTCATTTTTCCTTCTTCCCAGGCCAGGTGGACTCTCGTAACGAGGCTTAATGAGCAGGTGATGTGTACTTGCATTCTCTCTTCTACCCATCTTCCTCTCCCTCCTCCCTCCACCCTCTCCTCCTCTCCCTCTCCCCCTTGTACTTATCCACCCCTCCCGTCACCTTCCCTCACCCCCAGCGTTCATTCGGGAACATTTCTTACCTTAATTAACCCTTTTCTCACACCCTCACCTTTTCCCTTTATCCCTCATCCCCCCTCTCCCTCTCCCCCTTCCTCTCTCTCTCCCTTCCTCTCTCTCTCTCTCTCTCTCTCTCTCTCTCTCTCTCTCTCTCTCTCTCTCTCTCTCTCTCTCTCTCTCTCTCTCTCTCTCTCCACCGCCTTCAAGATTTCATTCCTCGTCCTTACTTACAGTCATGGATTCTCTCTCTCTCTCTCTCTCTCTCTCTCTCTCTCTCTCTCTCTCTCTCTCTCTCTCTCTCTCTCTCTCTCTCTCTCTCTCTCTCTCTCTCGCTCGCTCGCTCTCACTCACTTTTCTAATCCTCCAAGTAGCTTATGGAGTCTCCGCAGCTGTGTAACGCCTCGTAGAGAGAGGGAGAGAGAGAGAGAGAGAGAGAGAGAGAGAGAGAGAGAGAGAGAGAGAGAGAGAGAGAGAGAGAGAGAGAGAGAGAGAGAGAGAGGCTGGCTTAGGGAACAGTATTACATCGCGCTTTGTTATTATTATTATTATTATTATTAATATTATTATTATTATTATTATTATTATTATTATTATTATTGTTATTATTGTTATTATTATTATTACTGTCATTGTTATCGTGAGGATTTATTAACAAGTTGGCGATCGTTAAGTAGAAATGGACAAAAGCATAAAATAAATAAATAAATAAATAAGTAAAGTAAATAAATAAAAAATAAAATAAAAACAAGGAAGAGGAGGAGGAGGAGGAGGAGGAGGAAGAGGAGAGAAAATAAGAAGTTTACCTTAACTATCACCCACTCCAATCAACAGATACTCTTACTTTCCTCCTCCTCCTCCTCCTCCTCCTCCTCCTCCTCCTCCTCCTCCTCCTCCTCTTCCTCCCTTTCACCTTGATGGTCGGAAGTCTGCAAGCACGTTGACTGTTATTGCCTCTTAACCTGTAGGCAATTAGTCTGACCTGCCTCGTACAGGTTGCAGGCCAAGGCTAGCGGGGCAGGGCAGGTCACGTGTGTAGCGCCAGGTCAGGCTTAAGTGGTCAGAGTAGGTCATGATTGTTATGTTGCTGAATACGTCGTTATCTCTCTCTCTCTCTCTCTCTCTCTCTCTCTCTCTCTCTCTCTCTCTCTCTCTCTCTCTCTCTCTCTCTCTCTCTCTCTCTCTCTGCAAACATTAACATCTCACTAAGAGGAAGGTTTCCACTTAGCATATAAATTTCCTTTTTTACATATTTAGCGAGGATTGGCGCCGGACTTAGGGAATGCTTGACGGTATTGCTAGAGACAGAGAGAGAGAGAGAGAGAGAGAGAGAGAGAGAGAGAGAGAGAGAGAGAGAGAGAGAGAGAGAGAGAGAGAGAGAGAGAGAGAGAGAGAGACTGACTTCCTATAAATAATCTCAAGGTCTTTCTCTTCTATTCCCCCTTTTCTATAATTACCATCTTACCCCACGTTTTCTATTTCTGCTCCTTTCTTCCCTTCCCCTCACCTCCACCCTCTTCTCCCCTCACCTCCCCCTCACCTCACCTCCCGCCCCTCACCTCACCATATTTTTGGGTGGCCGTATCACTTCATCCTGTCACATACTAATGAAGCCAATTTCACGAAGCAAAACACAATTGGAACTGAACTGGAATGGAGAGGAGTCGAGGGAGGCTGGAGAGACCGCCTCTGGAATAGTAAGGACCGGGGTGAGGCTCTTCAGAGGCTACGGGTGGGGTCTGGAAGTGGCAGGGAGTTAGCTGGAAGGAGACTGGAAGGGGAGAAAGAGAGGAACACCAGTAAGATATGGGCTGGAAAGGTTACTGGAATAGGGGGAAGGTCTCTCAGGCGGCAGGGGACGGTCTGGAAGTGGCGGGGAGGTGGCTGGAAGGGGACAGAGGATGGGCAGGGGGGTTATGGGGCGTGGACCGCTGGAAGAGTCTAGAAGAGCTTTGAGGAGAGGATATGTGTGATTGAGAGTAAGAAGAGGGAGAAGAGGGATGCTGGAAGTATGGAGAATGAAGAAGGAGAAGGAGAAGGAAGAAGACGAAGAAGAAGAGAGACTGGAAGAATATGCGATGTGTACGAGTATGGGAAAGGAGGAGGGGGAGTAAAAGGAGAAGAGAAGGAAGAGGAAGAGGAAGAGGGACATTCTTCCAGAACTAAAAGGGATGCATAACCTTATGGAATGTTTAGAAAAGGAGATGGGAGCGGTTGACTTGAAAGAGGAGGAGGAGGAGGAGGAGGAGGAGGAAGAGGAGGAAGAGGTCAGGTGGAGATTGAAATGGCCAAGAGGGGAGTGAGGGGATCAGATAGAAGAGGAAGACGAGGGAGGAGTGAAGAGAGGAAATAATGATGCGTGGGAGGGTTGCAAGAGGAGGAGGAGGAGGAGGAGGAGGAGGAGGAGGAATTGGTAGTGGCGGTGATGGTGGTGAAGATAGTGGAAGAGGCAGAGGAGGAATGAGAGATGAAGGTGGAGGAGGTGGAGAAGGAGGAAGAGGAGAAGGTGGAGGAGGAGGAGGAGGAGGAAGAGTAACAGAATGACGTAAAGGAGTGGGAGGGAGAGAGGGAGAGGGAGAGGAAGAGGAAGAGGAAGAGGAAGAGGAGGAGCACCGGCAAGAAGACTGTGAGGCCAAGAGGAATGTAATTGAGTTTCTCATTTCGAGGACTGAAGTTGAGGAGGAGAAGGAGGAGGAGGAGGAGGAGGAGGAGGAGGAGGAGGAGGAGGAGGAGGAGGAGGAGGAGGAGGAGAAGGGTGGTGGTGGTCTTCTGCCTAACTGCCTTTCCTCCTCCTCCTCCTCCTCCTCCTCCTCCTCCTCCTCCTCCTCCTCCTCCTCCTCCTCCTCTTCGCCAATTCTTACTGCCTAGATCAAATTTAACTTTTCATTTTCATTATCAAGTTTTCGACAAGATTAAGACGCACTCGCACGCACACAGAGAAGCCCCCCCCCTCTCTCTCTCTCTCTCTCTCTCTCTCTCTCTCTCTCTCTCTCTCTCTCTCTCTCTCTCTCTCTCTCTCTCTCTCTCTCTCTCTCTCTCTCTCTCTCTCTCTCTCTCAGTGGGGGATGAAAGGGAAAGGGAGTTGAGAAGGTGTCAGTGAGAGAGAGAGAGAGAGAGAGAGAGAGAGAGAGAGAGAGAGAGAGAGAGAGAGAGAGAGAGGGGGAGGTGTTATGGGCATGAAGGACGAGGAAAGTTCTTTAGACATTATGGACGCGCGCACACACACACACACACACACACACACACACACACACACACACACACACACACACACACACACACACACACACACACACACACTACTGGCAAGCTAAGCATAATGTTCATTGTTATTATCATTATCATTAGCATTGTTACTACTACTACTACTACTACTACTACTACTACTACTACTACAACCACCACCACTACCTCCACCACCACCACCACTAATATTACCACCAGCACCATCACCACCAGCACCATAACTCAATGCAGCTGGAAATGACAGTGGTGGTGGCGGTGGTGGTGGTGGTGGTGGCGGCCATTGTGGTGTTCCAGGCGGGATGGTGATGGCGGTGGTGGTGTTATTGCAATAGTTGTCAGGGGGCTTCCAGGGAGTGTTCCAGGCCATGATGGGGCGGTGCTGAAGCTTCCAATTACTCTCCAGATGGCGTGGCGGGTCCTCTGATGCCGCCGACCTTACTGTGGATTTTGTTTTGTATTTTGATGCTCTCTCTCTCTCTCTCTCTCTCTCTCTCTCTCTCTCTCTCTCTCTCTCTCTCTCTCTCTCTCTCTCTCTCTCTCTCTCTCTCTCTCTCTCTCTCTCTCTCACGTTATTCCTCATTCAGAGAGAGAGAGAGAGAGTTAGGGAAGTAAGAAGAGAAGTTGGATACATGGTGAGAGAAAGTATGAATAATATTATAGCTTCTCTCTCTCTCTCTCTCTCTCTCTCTCTCTCTCTCTCTCTCTCTCTCTCTCTCTCTCTCTCTCTCTCTCTCTCTCTCTCTTTCTCTGACGGTGATTAGATTGTCAAAATAACTCGTGTTTGAAACAGTTTACTCCTTCCGATCTTAGTAATTTATGCAAAACACTCGCCAATTGAAGTACAAACACGCCTCTTTTATCACTATTTTCCTCCAAACATACGACGTATAAAACAATCAGAGAAAGTAACAGTATATGATAAAAATAGAGCTCCTCCTGCAGCGCCTCCTTCAGTGCCTTACCTCTAGCACCTGTAGGAGAGCACTGGTAGAGGATTGACTAGTGGCATGAATGGGTTACGCTACACGGAAGCCACGAGAACCTGCTGGGATGGTGAACTGTATGGTGTATGGTAGAATGCTCATTATCCCTTGGAGAGCTTGAGGGGCAAACCAGCAAGTCTTACAGCAAATGCATATAGAGAACTACTGAAATAAGAAAAAGGTACTAAGATTTATGGGACACGCTGCTAGATGTCTAATGAGTAATAAGTGTTTAAGTTATTGATTATGGGAAGAAAAGTGTGCAGTAGTGAAGGATTTTAATGGGTTGGTAGGTAAGGAGTTATAAAATATTTCCATGTTAGATTATTATTATTATTATTATTATTATTATTATTATTATTATTATTATTATTATTATTATTATTATTATTATTTTTTTTTTTTTTTTTTTTTTTTTTTTTTTTTATGTATATTTTTGACTCATTTCAAGGGACTAGTATGAGAAAAGATGCCTAACTTGCCGATTTTTTTGAAAGTTTGTCTTGTTTTGAAAGATCACCTAGAAGATCCCAAATGCTTCTATACAAGGTTAATTTTTATATTTTTCTAGGCTACAGAACTTTATTAAGAGACTAATATAAAAAAATTGTTGGTAATAATTGAGAAGATTGTCTAGTAGTGAAAGGCTTTATTGGGTAGCTAAGGAGTTCCAAAATCTTCTACATAAGTTTTACCCCACGAAGATTCCCCCAAGAATATTCCACACCAAGTAACCCCACAGCCTGTCCTAACTTGACCTAACTTTACTTAAGCCTATTTCATCGCGGCCCGGATGGCTAAGGATGAAATCTTACAATCTGGCATAACTTAAGCTAACCGAATCTGATATATCGTGGGGGGACGGAGGGGGGGGGAGGATTTTGCGGAGGAGAAGATGGAATGTTTGCCCATGGGAGGAATTTTACTTAGGGAAACTTACTGGAGTACTTGTGACGTCAGGAGTGCTTGGTTTTTATTAACACGCTGCCACGTTGGTTTGTAATGCAATCAGTTGATCAGTAAGCCAGTAAGTCATTCATTCAGTCAGTCATTTAGTTAGTCTGTCCTGGGATCTATGTATTATTGTCTAAGTGTTCTAGGAGTAAATCAGTAAGTTGTCAGTCAGTCAGTCAGTCAGTCAGTGAGTTAGTCAGTCAGTCAGTCAGTTAGTCATTCTGTAAGTCAGTTAATCTGTAAGTCAGTCAGCAAATCAGTCAACAAATTAGTCAGCCAGTCAATCAGTCAGTCAGTAAATCATTCATTCATTCAGTTAGTCAGTCAGTCAGTCAGTCAGTCAGTCAATCAGTCAGTCAGTCAATCAGTCAGTCAGTAAATCAGTCAGTCAATCAATCAGTCAGTCAGCCAGTAAATCAGTCAGTCAGTCTGTCAATCAGTCAGTCAGTCAGTAAGAACACAAAGGAAGCCACCAGAAGCCACCAGACCTACACGTGGCAGTCCCTGGATAAAACACCTGAATCCACCAATCATCCCCATCCCTTAATATATCTAATCCTTTAAAGCTCTCTGGTGACTCGAACACAACCAGTACTTAGCGGGATTGCCACGTGTAGGCCTAATGACGTGTTGCAGCTTCCCTTCCCTTCCTGTGTTCTTATGCTCATTCTATCACTACTTAATGGAATTGCCATATATCTGCCTAATGGTTTGTTGCACCGTTTATTTTGTTCCCTGTACAATTACGTTCCCTCCAAACCTTTGCGTCAGCGGTGCTCCCTGCGTCACGAAGCCTCATCAATATACTCAAGCTGCGTCGCCAGTAAACTGTTGCTATTGGTTCTGAGTTATATACGAGCTGTTCCGGCTACCAATCACTAAGGGTCCGCACGGCCATGCATTCGCTAAACTGCAGTCTTGGTCCGTATTCTGATCGCGCCTCCGCCACGTTCCCAAGGCTCTAGTTGAAGTTGAACGGGTTTTTAAGTGTGGTTTTATGGTTCTAGAGACAGAGTAATGAGATTTCTACATTAATAACAGGAGGAGCTCTCTTGAGAAACTGGCTAATCATCATTGTGGCGTTTTGAAATAGTCGTGGTGAGAGAGCAAAGCGTTTCAGAATACTGGCATTGGTTGCGGGACTGAAGGCTGCGTCCCCGTACTGTGGCGCCCATCCCTGTCTGTAGCCAATGCATGTGTTGCGCTTTAAGAATACTTACGACTATTAATAATGTATGCAGGCAGCATTTGTTATGAACTGATACAATAAACTGACTATATTCGGAGATATTCCCTTTACGTAGTGTTATTATTATTATTTTTTTTTTCATTTTTTTAGGAAGGACACCGGCCAAGGGCAGCAAAAATCCAATGAAAAAAAAAAAAAAAAGGCCCACTGATATGCCGGTCTCCGAATAGGGTCCAAAGCGGTAGTCAAAAATTGAAGGATAAGTGTCTTGAAAACCTCTCTCTTGAAGGAATTAAAGTCATAGGAAGATGGAAATACAGAAGCAGGCTGTGTGAGTGGTCTCAGTCCTATTAGTAATAAGTATTCCTAAAGTGTACTACTATTAATAATGTATACAGGCAGCATTTGTCATGAAGTCAAATACAAAATTGACTTTATTTTAGTGGTATTCGCCATTAAAACCTGTATACTGTATTAATAGTGAATAAGTATCTGTAAAGCATACTACTGTTAACAATATATACGGCCAGGTTATAATAATTTATCAAGAGAAACTCAAAATTATCTACACTTAGCGGTATTCACCATTGCTGCCTGTGTATAGTACTAGTAATGATAAATATAACAATTTATTCCTAACCCCTTCTGCCTGCACGCGGTTCGAACCACGGAATATAAAGTGAACCTATTTTCCTTGGTTCGAACGCAGTGCTGACGAGGAGGCTGCCAACGTACGATAACACAACCACCAGTCCTTGTATCCGTGACTGTAGTTCATAAGCTGTCCAAGAGAGGGCAGTGTTCCCATACAGGCAACACGCACCTAATGCAGATGACTCGTGCAGCTCAGAATCTCTAACTGGAACACAACCTTGCCGGGGAGAAGAGTCTTGGGGGTTCCAGTGCCCAGCGGCGGTGATCTATTACAGGTGCAGCCATACTAGGCGCATCCTTTGTTGATTGTCTCTAACTTGTAATTGTAGCCTTGTTGTAATCAGTTACTTGATCCACCGAGGCGAGGGGCACGTGCAGGGCTCTGGGGAGGGAGATGGGCTAGATAGATAGATAGACAGACAGACACAAACAGATAGATAGG
>NC_087178.1:17452250-17469750 GCF_035594125.1 Scylla paramamosain
CTTCCACTTTTCCTCTATTCTTTATTCTTATATATATATATATATATATATATATATATATATATATATATATATATATATATATATATATATATATATATATATATATATATATATATATATATATATATATATATATTCTTTTTTTCTTCTCATACGTATTTTTTTTTTTTCGCTGTCAATATTGAGATTATGAACTCAATAGAAAGATAAGAGATTAGATGATCATTGACCGCCAAGTGTTGGTTTTATGAATTTTCATATGGAATGATGCTGTTCAGACTCATAAACCACAAGAAGAAGAAGAAGAAGAAGAAGAAGAAGCAGTAATGTGTAGTAAATCAGTGCTGTATAATGTTTCTCTCGTGAAGTATTTCCGGTTACCTGCTTGTCTCCTTATTTCATCTGTCTTCTACATTTGCTCTTTCTTTTCCTTATTTTCTTTGTCTTCATCGCGGTTGCTATTCATTGTATTGCGGTGTAGTATCATGATTTACTTGTGACATGATGACTGTATAAATTTCACAAACCATAGGAAGAAAGAAAATGAAATGAAAGAATCAGTTGACATCTTCACCTCCGTAGATATCCCTTGAGCTAAAATAATAATAATAATAATAACAATAATAATAATAATAATAATAATAATAATAATAATAATAATAATAATAATGATAAGAAAACCTGTAGTTACCGTTCCACCTTACAACATTGAAATTTTTGGATTACAGCACTTCCCACCGACAACTTAGCAGAAGAAGGAACTTAACTTTATCAAGGAAAAAGTTACGTTGCAAATAAAGTTTTCTGTTGCCCCTTCTTCTTCTTCTTCTTCTTCTTCTTCTTCTTCTTCTTCTTCTTCTTCTTCTTCTTCTTCGTCTTCTTCCAATTCTAATTCCCATTCTCCTTCTTTACATTATTATTCTTATTATTGCTATTATTTTTGTTACTGTTATTGTTTTTGATGCTACTGTTGTTGCTGTTGTTGTTGATGTTGTTGTTGTTGCTGTTATTGTTGTTATTGTTGCTATTACTACTATTACTACTAATGCTATTGTTCTTCCTTTTCTTCTTCCTTTTCCTCTTCTTCCTCTCCTTCATATTCTTCCACTTCTTCTTCTTCTTCTTCCCCTTCTTCTTTCCCGGGAGACAAAATGCCTCCATCCCAAGCAGTAGTAAAGAAATGCTGATAAAGTGCAAAGTCTGAGCAGCGTGACGGGGCACTAAAGTAAAAAGGCGGGCATTTGGCGAATATAAAACCGCCCCCTTAAAGAAAACGAGCAACGGTCTCATACAGAACGTCTTTTTTTCCACTCTCAAGTAGGCTGGAGAGAGAGAGAGAGAGAGAGAGAGAGAGAGAGAGAGAGAGAGAGAGAGAGAGAGAGAGAGAGAGAGAATGTGATTATTTGGTTGTACAGTTTTATAAATTTTTGGATTGTAAAGAAAGTGATGAAACTAGATTTAATATCGCAACGCAGAGAGAGAGAGAGAGAGAGAGAGAGAGAGAGAGAGAGAGAGAGAGAGAGAGAGAGAGAGGCTTTGTAGTTTTATATATTTGCAGATTCTATGGAAAATCATAAAGCTACAGACAGAGAGAGAGAGAGAGAGAGAGAGAGAGAGAGAGAGAGAGAGAGAGAGAGAGAGAGAGAGAGAGAGAGAGAGAGAACCGTACTGTTACCGAGACACGAGGGGGCAAAAGGACACAAAAGTACAGATAGAGAGTCGAGAACATACTTTGATCTCCTCCTCGCCAAACCTGTGTGAGTGTGTGTGTGTGTGTGTGTGTGTGTGTGTGTGTGTGTGTGTGTGTGTGTGTCTGGCGCCTTTCATCTTACGTGTCGCTTTGTTTTTTTGTTTTTTTCTTTTTTCTTTTGTCGAGTTCTCACTTTCTCTCTGTTTTCCTGTCTGTCTGTCTGTCTGTCTGTCTGTCTGTTTATCTCTCTCTCTCTCTCTCTCTCTCTCTCTCTCTCTCTCTCTCTCTCTCTCTCTCTCTCTCTCTCTCTCTCTCTCTCACCGAATATCAATATCGTGTGATGCACATTTTTCAGTGAAGTAATTGAATATAAATTGGGAAAGCAACAGTTTTCGAGCAACATTCGGCAGGCGCTCTTCCAACCAGCGTCTCCAGTAATAACAATAATAATAGTAATAGTAGTAGTAGTAGTAGTAGTAGTAGTAGTAGTAGTAGTAGTAGTAGTAGTAGTAGTAGAAATTACTTAACACTTAAAAACTTGCGTAAAAAAACACGTCGATACATGTTTCTATTTAAAGAGGGAGCAAGGGTCGTAAAGAGAGAGAGAGAGAGAGAGAGAGAGAGAGAGAGAGAGAGAGAGAGGGGGGGGGTACAGCAGCAGGTAGGACTGAGGTAATACAGGTAATTAGCGTGGTCAACTTCCTGCAGGCTGTTTATCAAGTGCTCAGGTGTAGGAATTAACTTAAATAATCGAGGATAAACACTGCATTTTACTCTCTCTCTCTCTCTCTCTCTCTCTCTCTCTCTCTCTCTCTCTCTCTCTCTCTCTCTCTCTCTCTCTCTCTCTCTCTCTCTCCCAGATTATCGGAATATTGGGACAGGCACAATTGGTTCTTTTATCCTCCTCCTCCTCTTCCTCCTCCTCCTCCTCCTCCTCCTCCTCCTCCTCCTCCTCCTTGGAATAGTAACTGTGAGCTTCGCGACCGCCAGATTGTAGAGACAGGAGTGTATTAGACTGACCGACTTTGGGTGGGAGGGTAAGGAAGAGGAGGAGGAGGAGGAGGAGGAGGAGGAGGAAGGGTATAGGATTAGGTGGGTGTAGGAGAAGGAGAGGGAGAGTAGGAGTGAAGACAAGAAGCTTCCTAGGGATTACTTGTGTCCTATCGGAGGGGGAAGAGGAGGAGGAGGAGGAGGAGGAGGAAAAGGAAGAGGAAGAGGATGAGGAGAAGGAAAGAAAATGCAAGAGTAAGAAAAATGTTTGACAAAATGAAGGGTTTTAAAAGAAAAAGGAAGGGAAGATGGATGGAGATGATGGAGGAGGAGGAGGAGGAGGAGGAGGAGGAAGAGGAGGAAGAAGAGTTCATGGTCAAGAAATTAGCTGTCAAAGTTATGATTCATTTTAATTAAGTCTTCCCTCTCTTCTGTTTACTTCTGTCTGTGTTTACTTGTTTGTATGTATGTCTGTTTGTCTACCTATTGTCTGTCTGTATGTTTGTCTGTTTACCTGTCTGTCTGTCTGTCTGTCTGTCTGTCTTCCTGCTTCTCTGTCTATCTGTTTGATTGTGTTTTTTTTGTGTTTGTTTGTTTGTCTGTTTGTTTACTTGTCTGTTTGTTTACCTGTTGTCTGTGTTTATCTCTTTGTGTGTTTGTTTTATCTTTTGTCTTATTAAATTTCCCAACTGCTCACCGTTTCCTCTTTCATATATAAATTTCCTCTCTTCTACATTCTCTTCAGTTTTTTCCTTCTTTTTTTCATCTCTCTCTCTCTCTCTCTCTCTCTCTCTCTCTCTCTCTCTCTCTCTCTCTCTCTCTCTCTCTCTCTCTCTCTCTCTCTCTCTCTCTCTCTCTCTCTCTCTCTCTCTCACCCAAATTAAGTCTCCGTAAATATATTAATCTGGAGTAGATTGCGAACATGACGTCACGAACAGACATCCAATCACCACGCAGCTCCATCCCTCTTCAGCCAATCAGCAATCACCTCATGCCAAAGACGCCCACACTAGCCGGCCAATCACTAATCAGTTCCGAGTAACCAATAAGGGACGAAGGAGGAGAGAAAGAAGAGGTGATAGGAAAAAGGAAGGGTGTGAAGGAAGGATAATGAGAGAGAGAGAGAGAGAGAGAGAGAGAGAGAGAGAGAGAGAGAGAGAGAGAGAGAGAGAGAGAGAGAAAGAATATTAAAGAAAGAGGAGAGAAGATATTAAGAATACGAAATAAGGAAGAAGGGAGAGAAAGAAAAGAAAAAAAGGAAAAAAGAACAGTAAAAGAGAGAGAGAGAGAGAGAGAGAGAGAGAGAGAGAGAGAGAGAGAGAGAGAGAGTTAAAAATGGAAGAAAATGTTAAAGAAGGAGGAGAGAAGATATTAAGAATACGAAATAAGGAAGAAGGGAGAGAAAGAAAAGAAAAAAAGGAAAAAAGAACAGTAAAGAGAGAGAGAGAGAGAGAGAGAGAGAGAGAGAGAGAGAGAGAGAGAGAGAGAGAGAGAGAGAGAGAGAGAGAGAATGCAAGAAAGAAAAGTAACACAGAAAAAGAAAATGAAAATAGAAGAAAACGAGGAATCCAAAATTAAGAATAAAAGAAAATGTAAAAGTAAAAAAAAAGAGAAAGAAAGAAAATGGAGGGACACTAAATTAAAAAGAGGAGGAAGAGGAAGAGGAAGAGGAGAAGGAAGAGGAAGAGGAGGAGGAGGAGAGTGTAATAATTAAAGTTTACGTGTCCTCTTAAGTGAAGCGTGTGGGAGAAGGAGGGGGTTGGGGTTTGGGGGGGAAATTATGAAGAGGAAAGAAAGAGGGAAAGAAAAGTACAAGGAACAAGCACAATGGAAGAAGGAGGAGGAAGAGGAGGAAAAATGGTGTAAAGGAAAAGGGGAATGAAGATAAAAATAGGAAAAAGTGAACGAAAGAAAAAAAAATGATAAAAATAAAATAGTAAAACGGAAGGAATGAACAGAGAGAGAGAGAGAGAGAGAGAGAGAGAGAGAGAGAGAGAGAGAGAGAGAGAGAGAGAGAGAGCACATAAAAGGAGCATTCAAATAACTATTCTTTCTCTTCCAGTTTCAATAAAATACACACACACACACACACACACACACACACACACACACACACACACACACACACACACACACACACACACACACACACACACACACACACACACACACACGTATTTCATGACAGCAACAGACGCCCATTTTCTGTAGCACCGCATGAAAGAAAACGAGAAGCGAGTATAAAGGTGAAAGGGGTAACTAAAGCATAAGGCAGGGACGGCCCAGGTAAGTCTGTGTAATTAAGAGGAATTTACCTGGGAAGGGAGAGAGAGAGAGGGGGAGGGGGACGGATAGAAAGAAAGACACCAAAATGAGGTAAAGAGGATTGAGAGAGAGAGAGAGAGAGAGAGAGAGAGAGAGAGAGAGAGAGAGAGAGAGAGAGAGAGAGAGAGAATAGTGGTAATATATGTGCTGGTTATGATTATTTTACTGCTAAAAGAGAAAGGAAAGAGAAATATGTGGAGAGAGAGAGAGAGAGAGAGAGAGAGAGAGAGAGAGAGAGAGAGAGAGAGAGAGAGAGAGAGAGAGAGAGAGAGAGAGAGAGAGAGAGAGAGAGAGAGAGAGAGAGAGAGATTATAAGTAATACGTAAAGCCAATAATGCTCTTTACTCCTCTGTTTTGTTTATTTATTTATTTTATTTATTTATTTTTGTAGATTATTGTATTACGTGGAAATAAATACTTTAGTTTCCGTGTCCGTTTTCTCTAATGCCTTCCGTTTTCTGTCATTTCTTTACCTCATTTGACCTCCATTTCCTTTTTCATTAATTGCATCGTTTCTTTTATTCTCTCTATTGTTATTATCTACTTATTAATTTTATTTTGTTATATTTATTTATTTTTTTTTAATATTTGTTTTAGAAAATGGTGTTTTTTTTCATTGCACTTTATATTATTTTTGTTTTCATTTATTTATTCTTTCATTCTTTTATTTTATTTCCTTTTCTTGTTTTTTCATGTATTAATTCGATAACACTGCCTGGATTACGAGCTCACTCATTTATTCATCATTCATTCATCCATCCATTCATTCATTCATTTCGTCCCATTTTGCAATTAATATTTAGCCACAAAGTATATCTCCTGAATTTGTCGGTGTGTTCTCATATGTATTGGGGTGTCCGTCTGTCTGCCTGTCTGTCTGTCTGTCTGTCTGTCTACTTTGATATATTACTGTTTATCTATCTGTCTCAGTCAAACTATCAATTTCAACCTATTCGTTCATTTGTTCTATCTTTCTGTTTATCTGTCTATCTATATGTTTGTCTATCGATCTGTTAGTCAGGCAATCAGTCATTCTGTATCTGTCTATCTATCTATCTGTTTATTTATCTATTTATTTATCTACCTAGCTACCATATATCTATCTATCTCTCTATCTATCTCTGTATCTAACTATCTGTCTGTCTGTCTGTCTGTCTGTCTTTCTGTCCGCCTGACTGCCCGTCTCCTATCAATTTATCCATATATCTGTATATGTATCTATACCAATCTATATCTTCCTGTTTATCTATGTATCCATTTACTTTTTTTTTTTTTATGTAATATGGACACTGGCCAAAGGCAACAAAATCTATATATAGATATAAAAAGGGCCCACTGAGTTGCCAGTCCCGAAAGAAGATGAGCCAAGAAGATTAACCAAAACTACAATAAATTAATTAGTGTCTTGAGACGTTCCTCTTGAGAGAATTCAAGTCGTAAAGGGAAATACAGAAACAGGCAGGGAGTTTCAGAGTTTACCAGTGAAGAGGATGAAAGACTATGAATACTTGTTTACCTCTGCATTAGATAGGTGGACAGAACAGGCGTGAGAGAAAGAGGAGAGTGTTGTGCAGCGAGGCCGTGGGAGGAGAGGAGGCGTGTAGTTAGCAAGATCTGAAGAGCAGTTGAACTTGAAAATAGCGGTAGAAGATAACAAGAGATGCAACACTGCGAGGAATAGAGAGAGGCTGAAGACAGTCAGTTAGAGGAGAGATGTTGATGAGATGAAATGCTTTTAATTCCACTCCGTCTAGAAGATCAACCTGCCTATCTGTCTATCTGTCTATCTATCTATCTATCTATGCTAATTTGCTTCCCCTTCTTTCCTGGTTCTGGGATTATCTTCAGACTCACGCTAATTACTTTTCTCTAATTATAATGTTTCAGTATTTTTTTCCCCAGTAGCAAAGTTTCAGAGTCTTGCATTGTACTTTTCAATTAATTTTTTTTTTGGGAGGGAGAGAGTTTTATTTCCACTCTCTCTCTCTCTCTCTCTCTCTCTCTCTCTCTCTCATCTCTCTCTCTCTCTCTCCTCTCTCTCTCTCTCTCACGGTCACATTTGCAGGGAAAATAAATAAAAACTGTGCCATTTTTAAAAGGACAAAAATGACTAAATCTTTAAACTTAATCGCTGGAAAAGTAAAGTAAGAAAAAAAACATTGAGAGAGAAAGAGAAAGAGAGAGAGAGGAGAGAGAGAGAGAGAGAGAGAGAGAGAGAGAGAGGAGAGACAAGTGGAGGTGTGCAAGATTTACGTTACCTGTCCAATACCTGGCCAGTCCATCAGGTTAATTAAGATATTTTTGGTGGCGCTTCACGTAATTATATCTTCTGTGCATCTAATTACAGTCATTACGTGGGACGCTTTACCTGTCCTTAATGAAGCCTGGTGGAGGTTACAAGTGAACAGGTGTACGAATGTCTCTCTCCTCTCTCTCTCTCTCTCTCTCTCTCTCTCTCTCTCTCTCTCTCTCTCTCTCTCTCTCTCTCTCATCTCTCTCTCTCTCTCTCTCTCTCGTTTGTGTGTGAGAATTCTCTTTTTCCTTTTTTTCCTTTTTATTTTGCCTCGAAAGAGAAACAGAGGGAGAAAGGAAATTGGAGGAGAGAGAGAGAGAGAGAGAGAGAGAGAGAGAGAGAGAGAGAGAGAGAGAGAGAGAGAGGGAGAGGGAGAGAAAGAGAGAGAGTATAAAAAGCAAAATGTCGTGCTATAAAGTTGGCCTTGTAGCGAGGAAAAGAGGAAGGGAGGAAAGCGTTTATGAGAGAGAGAGAGAGAGAGAGAGAGAGAGAGAGAGAGAGAGAGAGAGAGAGAGAGAGAGAGAGAGAGAGAGAGGAGTCGTATCCAATATGAAGCTGTCAGTCTTGTAGGAGGTAGTCTCTCTCTCTTTCTCTCTTTCTCTCTCTCTTTCTCTCTCTCTTAGGCAGTGATTTCTCTCTTTTATTTTCTCTTCCTCCATTTATTTCCTTCCTCCTTCTATTTTTCCTTCTTTTCTTCTCTCCTTATCCTCGTCTTTCCTCCCTCCTCCATTTTTTTCTTCCTGTACCATCGAATAATTTTTTCCCCGTCAGTTATTTGGTTGGCGGAGGAGGAGTAAGAGGAGGAGGAGGAGGAGGAGGAAGAGGTGGTCAGAAAGTCAAGAAGGAGAAGGAGGAGCAGGACGAGGAGGAGGAAGAGGAGGAATAGATTAAGAACTAGTTGGCGCCTTAAGAATCCGAAGGAGGAGGAGGAGGAGGAGGAGGATGCGGTGAAGAGAAAATAATGAGATAGTGAATAGGAGAGAGAAGAAGAGCAAAAATAGAGCAGGAGAAGGAGGAGGAGGAGGAGGAGGAGGAGGAGGAGGGAAAAAGGATATCAGATATTTTATTTTTCAAAGACTTCCTTCACAAATCCCTCAGGGAAAGGCGCTCTACCTCTCCCTCTTCCCCTCATCTCCCCTCCCTTCCCTTCCCTTGCCTTCTCTCTCCCCTCTCCTCCCCCTCTCCTCTCCCTTCCTCACCTTATCTACCCTTACCTTTCGTCTCCATTCTCCCATCACCTCCCATCCTTTCCTTAACTTACCTCCCCTCTACTGTCTCCCCTCTCTCCCCCTCTCCCACTCCCCATCTCCCCTCTAGTCCCTTACACCATCTAAACTATTCCTACTTCTTCAACATACGTCACATTCCTCCTCCTCCTCCTCCTCCTCCTCCTCCTCCTCCTCCTCCTCCTCCTCCTCCTCCTCCTCCTCCCCACATATCAGTGCCGAGTGCCAGGTGGTGCCAGAACTCGCCAGTTGTGACCTTTCCCCCTTTCCCAATTTTTCCCCTCTTTCTTACTCTTTTCCCCATTTCACTTTTCCTCGAGATTATTACCTCGCCAGTGAAGGGAAGGGGGAGGGGGTATCGAGGGAAGGGGCGTGGGAAGAGAGGAAGGAAGGGGAAGAATTATTTGGGTGTAGTTGGTGAGGGAAAGGGAACACTAATGGGAGGTATTGGGGAAATCAAGAGTTTATGGGAGGGGAAACAGAGGGAGTGATGGGGGAAACTTTGTGAAGGGAAGGGAGGAAGGGGAAAAAGAAGGAGGAGAGGTAAGAATGAATGGGAGTGAGGGGAGACCGAACAGGGAGAGGGGAAGGGAGGGGAAGAATGAATGGGGAAATTTATTAAGAGGAAAAAGTAACAGTGAATGAGGGAAGGTTAAAATTTTGCTAATGGGGTGACAGGAGAGGGGAGAGGGGAGAGGGAGAGGGAGAGGGAGAGGATGGGAGTGAGAGTTATCTTCAGTGAGGGGAGTGAGTTGGATACCCTCTTCAAAGTTTACCTATCAATCTCTCTCTCTCTCTCTCTCTCTCTCTCTCTCTCTCTCTCTCTCTCTCTCTCTCTCTCTCTCTCTCTCTCTCTCTCTCTGTCCGGTGTAAAAAGCACCAAG
This sequence comes from Scylla paramamosain, assembly GCF_035594125.1. Taxonomy (NCBI): domain Eukaryota; kingdom Metazoa; phylum Arthropoda; class Malacostraca; order Decapoda; family Portunidae; genus Scylla; species Scylla paramamosain. The sequence continues at coordinate 17,461,662 of NC_087178.1, forward strand.
CAAACACACACACACACACACACACACACACACACACACACACACACACACACACGCACGCACACAATCCAGAAATTTATGAAGCCTTGTACTCTAACTTGAAATTAAAGTTTGGGGTCCGAGAGAGAGAGAGAGAGAGAGAGAGAGAGAGAGAGAGAGAGAGAGAGAGAGAGAGAGAGAGAGAGAGAGAGAGAGAGAGAATGGAAGGAAATTGAAGTTTTGCTGATTACACAGATTACACAAGACAATGAGAGAGAGAGAGAGAGAGAGAGAGAGAGAGAGAGAGAGAGAGAGAGAGAGAGAGAGAGAGAAAGAGAGAGAGATTACTAATAACATCACATCAACGCATATAAAAAAAATAAAATAAAAAAACACACAAGAAAGAAAAGAAAAGAGAAAACGGAGGCCAGATTCCGATTTCAAGGGGGACTTCATCATGTTCGCATCCTCTACATTTTTCATCCACTGCCAGCTTGACTGTTTGAATGGCCTCCTTTATTGCCCTTACGAGCCCCTCTGACCGCAATGAAGTAAACGTGTTATGGGGATCCTTATGGGCCGCTGGGAGCCTTGTCGGAGTGTACCGTAGGATAGTGTAGGAGAGGAGGGTAAAAGTAGAGAAGTAAAGAGAGAGAGAGAGAGGTTAAAAGAGACGTGAGGGAACAGAAAGAGAAGAAAATGTAAAAGAATAGAGATACAGAAGGCAGGATAAATGAGAGGGTATAGGAAAAAAGAGTAAAGAGAATTAGAGGGATAAATAGAAACATGTAAGAGTGAAAATAGAAGAAAAAAGTTAAAGAATAAGGAAATGAAAGGATGAGAAAGTATAGAAGACGAGTGAATATAATAGAAGACAAGAAAAGGAAAAAAATGCAGGGATGTTAGATCAGAAGGGAAAGAGAGAGAAATGGAGATAAAGGAATGGGAAAACGTGAGAACTTGGGAAGGGGAAAGCCAGAAGGAAGGGGCGTGGGAGGTGCAGCAGGGAAGGATTAGACTCGTAAAGGAAATGAGATGGCAGGGAAGTAGGAAGCGTGACGGAGCGGGAGGAGAAAAGAGAAGGGAGATGAAGAGGGTGATGAGACGAGGGGGAGGAAGGAAAGGGAGAAGAGGAAGGATAGAAAATACGAAAAAGTGAATATAGATTAAGGAGTTTTTAGCATTTCATTTGAGATACTTAAGAGTTACAAAAGAGTTACGAATATATAAGAAATTAGAGCATTCATTTTGAGATTCTTATAAGTTTTGGAAGAGTTAAGATTATAAAAGGAGTTATAACATTCATTTGAGATTCTTATGAGTTATATCAGTAATCTTGCTGTACTGTGAAGCTTATCTTTAAATCCTAAGTAGTTTATGATATACAGGAACAAGTTAAAGTATTCAGTCTGTGGTTCTTGAATGTTATATATATAAGTTATTTTATTAGACAAGAAAGTGCGTGAAAATTCTGTCATTCTCATTCAAGGACTTGCACACCTGGTCACGCTCCTAATTACCTTTTGTCGCAGGTAAGACTAAGGGAACTGAAAACTACCTTACGTTAATCTTAACTCCCTGACTAATGACTTCTTACTCTTAATAAAATAGTTTGGGAATTTATAGGTACAATTTTCAAACATTTGCCTCACCTGTTCATGCACTTAATTACCTTTCTGTCGCAGGTAAGGCTAAGGTAAAGGAAAACTACCCAGCTGCCTTCCTTTTAAACCTTTGCTGTGATCTCTAATTGATAAAATGGCTTGGCAAGTTTAAGGTACAATTTTCAAACACTTGCTTGTTCACCTGTTAATTAATCTTAATTCACCTGTTAATTCACCCTTAATCACCTTTCTGTCGCAGTAAAGAAAACTAATCATTTTGTCTTCGTCTTTGCTGTCATCTCTAATTAATAAAACCGTATGACAAATTAAGGGAACAGTTCTCAAAGTTTACACCTGTTCACACACGTAATTACCTTTTGTCGCAGGAAACTACCCACTCACGTGCCATTGTCTTAACTCCGTGGCTGCAATGGCTTTTAACTCTTAATTAAATGGTTTGGAAAGTTTAGCGCATCATTTTTAAACAATATTGACAGTAGTGGTGGTGGTGGTGGTGGTCGAGCAATAGAAACCTTCTGGTACCTGGAATTTATTTATTTATTTATTTATTTATTTATTTATTTATTTATCTGTATTTATTTTTATGTGCATGTAGCTCGTTTATTTGTTTATTTATTTATTTATTTGTGCTTTATTTATTTACTTGCCTTTTTGTTGTTGTTGTTGTTCTATTGCAGTTATTAATCCTTTACGTTTTATTATTTTATCTTATTTATTTATTTATGCAAGGGAAAATATAGAAATGAATAAAAAAAAAATGTCAACACGTCATGCCGCTCCATAAGAGAACCAGAAGAAGCGGAATCTAATCTACGTAGTGTCTGAGGTGTCCTGACGCTGCTCTCCTGAAGCAGCGGAAGTGTCGTGGCCAAGATGTTGCCTTGAGTCACCACACAAGTCACAGGCAGGAGGAAATACAGAGCCAGGAAGAGAGTCGAGGGTGTACCAGTGAGGGGGATGAAAGAGTTACGTGTACCTTTGACCTGAACTGTTTGTAAGAGGGAGGTTTCGAAAATCTTCTAAAATTTCGGGTGATCTTTTTTTCCTTTCCTTTTTTTCTGTTTTTTTCTTTCCTTTTTTCTTTTCTTCATTCTTTTTCATCTTTTCTTTATTCACTGTACTGGCACTAGCACTTTCAAATGGCCCTTTTTTAATAACTCTTTGTTCCCCTTGACCAGTCCCCTCTTAAATACAAAAAAATACTTTAACATGCATCATATTGTTATTAATAGCGAAAGCAATGATGTATAAATGCCTAAATCTTTCACTATAGACGCATCGAGACACGTGACCCGCCAAATCTACTCTGCCTTTGAAGTGCTAGGCGAGGCATAGTATTGAACTTATAGCCTGGAGAGGATTAAATAGCCTTAGGGACGCTGGAGAGGGGGTTTGGGGGTGAAGGAGAGGCTTAGCTATCACCAAAGGACACTGTAGGACACCGAAGGACACCGTAGGGCACTGGTTCTCCAAAAGGGTCCTTCAGGTTACTGGAAAAGGATGAAGTTGAGTTTACCTTAAAATGAGGATAGAAAATTGAAAGCGAATAAATTACTAGATGAATAAAAGGAGAAGGGAGATTAGGAAGTTGTAAAAGGAAGGTGAAATGTTAGAAGTTTTACGGAACGGGTGAAAAGAGAAGTAGAGAAAAGAAAGATAAAAATGACAACGAGAAGATAAAGAAAAAGAAAAAGAAAAAAAGTTAAATGAGTACTATGGCTTTTCTTTAGTAAATTCAAAGTACTGTACTAAGAAAACAACAACAACAACAACAACAACTTTTTCTGTGGACAGAGAAGAGAGAATAGACTAAACTCACTTTCTTCTACGCTACGAAACCTTTTAACAATCTAACACAAAAATAAGTACTAAGCTGTAGATGATTATGATTAAAAAATAAAAAGTAGTATTAAAACAGTAAACTGGACTAGGTGTTATTAAGGGAGATAAGGAGGATGTTATAATGTCTACCTAGTTCGGCGTGACAGTGTAGGAGGAATGCAGGCGATTAGCTCACATCCCCTACCACTTCCCCTCTGCTTCCTCTTCAGGCTTCAAGGAGTCAAACACTGAAAAAAATTAAGGAAACGAGGAGAATTTTATATGTGTGATAAAAGATTGTGTAGCATAACTGTAGCAGGAATATAGAGGGTTATATTAAAGTTCTCTACAACTCTTCTCCTCTCCTCCCCTCTCCTTCCCCCTTCCTTCCCCTTCAGGTTTCAAAGAGTCAAGCATCGGAAGACTTAGCTGGGCAAGATGTTACCATTTATCGAAGGAAATAAGGAGAATGTTAAGATATGTTTAGGTTGTGATATTATGACTAGAAGGAATGGAGATTAGACCTCCCCCTACCACTCTTCCCCTCTACATCTCCCTCTCCTTCCCTCCATGCTTCAAAGAGCCAACCATTGAAACAGTAACTATATTGGGTGTTATTAGTATTTATGAAGGGAAATAAAGGCAAGATTGTATGACAGTGTAGCAAGAATATGGAAAATAGATTACACTCCCCTCCCACTCTTCCCCTTTTTCTTCCCCTCTCCATCCCCTGGCCTTCATCTCCCCTTCCCCTCTCCTTCCCCTTCAGGCTTCAAAGAGTCAAGGTTACGGCAAAGTTTAATAAGCTCCCCCACTGGAATGTGTGACAAGGTACTCTGGAAATCTAGCGAAGCATTTTCCCTCAAATTAACCTGGCTATGGATTCCTTTGCTTTCTCATATCTCAAATAACTTGTACGTGTTTTTTTTTTTTTCTCTCTCTCTTTTTGATGTTTTGATTACGTCACCCCACGAAGACCCCCACCTGTGTATTCACCTCCTCACTTCTCATCTGTAATCTACTTATGGCCTCCTTGAATGCTGGGTTCACTTCACACTTTTATGGTGAGAGAGAGAGAGAGAGAGAGAGAGAGAGAGAGAGAGAGAGAGAGAGAGAGAGAGAGAGAGAGAGAGAGAGAGAGAGAGAGAATGATGATAATAATAATAATAATAATAGTAATGATAATAATAATAATAATAATAATAATAATGATAATAATAATAATGATAATGATAATAATAATAATAATAATAATAATAATAATAATAATAATAATAATAATAATAATGATAAATGTTTCTTTCCTTTTTAGCTGTTCTTAATAAAATGAAGAATTTATTTTTAGTATTATCACAAAAGAATCATGACAACCATCAAAATTCTAAAAGAAAGAAAAAAAATGAGAGAGAGAGAGAGAGAGAGAGAGAGAGAGAGAGAGAGAGAGAGAGAGAGAGAGAGAGAGAGAGAGAGAGAGAGACGTACCGACCCGCCTCACCCAGCCGCGCCCCACGAACATAAATCCAAAAGCTGCTCTACAAATAAAAAAAAATAAATAAAAAATAAATAAAATAAAAAAAGGAAAAAAAAAAACTCTTAGGTTGTGTACTGTTCTTATTCAGGAAAGAAGCTTTGACGTCACGTGGCCTGGCAGCGTCCGTGAATCCTCCTCCGTGACGCACAGGCCTCTTACATCACCCTGTTATGTACATCTTCCTGTCACATACGCCTCACATCCTCCCTTGCCTTGGTATAGCGAGAAGGTCTATTCGTCTCCTATTTCATTATCAGGAACTGCATTTTTTTTTAGTTTTTAGCGTTTAACAAGTTTTTTTTAATGTTATTAGGGTTTACAAAGGTTTTTTTTTTTTGTGTGTGTGTGTGTGTGTTGTTTCATATTTGTATTCTGTTATATCAGTGAAATAGAGTGGTAGATGAATGGAACGGACTCAGGTAATCAGGTTGTTAGTGCTGAGTCATTAGGGGAGGGAGAGCTTTTAAAACATTAGACATATTCAAGGATGGTGATAATAGTGGGAACAGGTAGGTATGTGTCTTACAAGGACTGCCTCGTGTTGCCCTGGTGGTTTCTTGCAGCTTCCCTTATTTTCTTATGTTCTTATGATTATTTTAATTAATTTATTTTATTTTATTTTATTTTATTTTTTATTATTATTTTATTTATTTATTTATTTTCTTTTTTTGTGTGTGTTTTAGCATCTATACTTTTAACAGGCTCTACTTTATGTTCTTTCGTGTTCTCAAGGTCGTCTTTTCACGTTTCTGTTGAGAGTCACATTGAGAAAGTCGGTGTTTGTATTCTGTTTTAATATGAAGGATCGTGTTTTCAGTGGTTTCAGCGTCTGTATTTTTTAGCAGGCCCTACTGGATGGTGCGAGGGTTTCCAGGGGTATTTTCTTGTTTCTGTTGAGAGTTATATTGAGAAAGTTCCTGTTTGTATTCCGTCTCATATCACGGACCGTATTTTCAAAGGTTTCGACATCTCCCTCTCGTTTTACACAGGTTTCAGTGGGTGTTATTAAAGTTTTCAGGGAATTTTATTTTTTTTCGTGTTTCTTGTGATAGTGCAAGAGAGTGGGGTTTTCAAGGGTGCTTTTGTGATTCTAGTGATAGTCTGATAAGCACTCTGCATCATTAGCAACAAGAGCAACCATGAGAACCTGATTAATTACCCCTGGCCTTTGAAAATGAGCTTGATGAGAGAACAAAGCCTTTCAAATTACGGGCGCAGGAATCCTCTGTTGACTGGAAATATTAAGGTGAAGCTTCGTAATTACCTTCCATTCTTCTCTCATATTCGATACATAAGAAAATAAGGGAAGCTGCACGAGGTCAGACCTACTCATGGCAATTTTTTTTTTCTTTTTTTTTATGAAGCTGGCGTTACTACCTGCACGAAAGGGTTAATTCGCCTTAGTTAACCCTTTCACTGCGATACGAAACAATTAACAGCACCAGAAGCAATGCAGGATATCTTTATAAGCATCTACAAGAAAGCGGGTGATGAAAAAGAGTAGATTTTTTCAATTTCCACTCAGTTTAAAGATTGGAGGGGCTACAGAGCAAGTAAAGATGTCTCAAAGTGGTTAGTAATTAAGGAAAGAGGTGTTTAATAGCAGTGAAAGGGTTTAAACATGATGACATGACTCTAATGGCATTATTCACGAGGCTGGCGTAGTGCAGTCACTTAGCATTGTTTTCACCACTCATTCAACTCCGTCTGAGCCACAAACACATTAAAATACTTCCTGTCTCGTGCTAGTCATAACAAACAGTCACTTTCTCCTTTCACTGCTTGCTTGTCACTTCCTTCCCTCCTCCCTCAGCCTCAGGGCAAAACTGTCTTCTTTCATGCCAACTTAAACAGCATTCCAAAACATTTCGTCGCATGTCACTTTTTAAATCCTCTTGTGAAAGTTATTTGCTTCTTCAAGAGTGCCCTTCTGATTCTGGTAATAAGTTAAAAGGCTATACTGCGGGGTGCTTTCGTGATTCCAAGGATATTTTTAACCATTTCTCTTCTTGTCAGTCTTTCCCATAATGATATACAACTTTACGAGACTCTTACTACTTATTTTATTTACTTATTTACAACAGTCTCTTTAAAACGTATTTCTGTAGCTTTGCAAAGATTAGATTTACTTCACATTTCTTTTTCTTTATGTCCATCCAAACAATTTATTACAGTGGTGTCAATGTTAACAAAAGGAGACCATAGCAGCAAAAGGCTTAATACATAGATAAATAGAGATCGATAGATGGTGAAAAGGCTGCACTGGAAGTTATTAAGGTTTTCACTGAGAGTATTCCTGGATCATATGTTCGTGCGAAATGTGATCTATTTATATTTTACAGGTATTGTTAGATATATTAATAGATTATCGAAAAATATGGTTTGAAATCAGGTTTGTGTGTATTTTTTTGTATATTCATGTGTGTTTGTTGATGCCAGCACGTGTGAAGGGAGAGAGAGAGAGTGGGAGAACGCCCTCACTCTTGCTTCTCCCCTCTCACGTGCACACTCCCTCTCTTCCCCTCACTAGTGCATGCATCCCCCTCCCATTTACCCATATATTCCCCTCCTCCGCTCCCCCTCCTCCCTCACGCACATAAAACACGCTTCCCAACTAATTTCCTAATGACAGCTCATCAATTTGGCCACACAGTTTGTTGCGCGTAGAGTGATGGGGCTTTTTAGTGTGTGTGTGTGTGTGTGTGTGTGTGTGTGTGTGTGTGTGTGTTAACTCCGATCTATCCAGTAATGTTAATTTCATGTGTGTTGAAAATAAAATACATTTCCATTATGCAGGTCAGTTTTAGGTCTGCATTGCCGGCACAGGTAGCTTTTAATTAACGGTGATGTCACGTCAGGGTGATGTGGCGGGGTGGTGGTGGGATAAAACTTCCAATCTGTAAAAGTTTACTGAATAGTATTAATAATTGTTTGCGTGTTAAATTCTGCGTAGCTTCCCATCTAATATTCCGTTTTCTCTTTGCCTACAGGTGAGTGTGTCACAGAAAACGTTGTACTTCGGGGATGACTTCGGTAAGACTGAGACGATGGTGCGAAAATTCAATCCGCCGCTTCACACGTTCCTCTCGCTCCCGGTCTATGCCACCCCAGCGCACTCGTTCAGCCAGCAGCT
>NC_087178.1:17477250-17494750 GCF_035594125.1 Scylla paramamosain
ATTCCAGGCAGTCTGAGGGAGCAGGAGGAGGGATGCGCTGTGGGGGATAGTTGTGAATATGCAAAAGTTTTAGTTAGAACCCAAGGCAGAGAGAGAGAGAGAGAGAGAGAGAGAGAGAGAGAGAGAGAGAGAGAGAGAGAGAGAGAGAGAGAGAGAGAGAGAGAGAGAGAGAGAGAGAGAGAGAGAGAGAGAGAGAGAGAGAGAGAGAGAGTTGGAGTAATTGAAATTGTATTGATCACATGAATATAAATAATCGATTCATAAACAAACATGCACAATATGGCGGCCAGCAGTGACCTCCATTAACTCTTAAATCCCGCTGCTCCTCTCTTCCCTCCACCATTCCTCCCTCTATTCTCTTCCTGTTTATCTCCTCTCCTTCCCTACCACCCGACCCTTCTCCACTCTCCTCTGCTCCTCTTCCCCTCTTTCTTACCACTTGTTTTTCTGTATCTTCTCGTATCTTGCACACCCTTGTCCTCCCTTCATTCTTTTTCCCTCTCCCTTTCCATTTCCTTCTCCCCTTCCTCTCCCCTTCCTCTCTCTGCCCCGCCTCCTCAGTATTTGCAGGCGTATTTGCGCTTGAAAAATTATGGTAAACTTATTGCCAAAACCTGTTTGTAGAAATAATAATCTTGCTCATATCAAACGTGTGTGTGTGTGTGTGTGTGTGTGTGTGTGTGTGTGTGTGTGTGTGTGTGTGTGTGTGTGTGTGTGTGTGTGTGTGTGTGTGTGTGTGTTTATGCGTAAATTTTTCGCGAATTTCAAGCGAGTGAAGTGAGATGAAATGGGACGATGAGAGAGAGAGAGAGAGAGAGAGAGAGAGAGAGAGAGAGAGAGAGAGAGAGAGAGAGAGAGAGAGAGAGAGAGAGAGAGAGAAAGCGGTGAACACACTGGACAATTGAGGAAGTTTCTGACCACAGCACCAAATTTGTTCCTTCCTCCCTTCCTTCCTTCCTTCCTTCCTTCCTTCCTTCCTTCCTTCTTTCCCTCCTTTCTTCGTCTCATCTCTGTCTTCCTCCCTCCTCCCTTCCTCCTTCCATCCCATCTCCTCTTCCTCTTCCGCTTGGTCTTCCTATCCGAGCCGCAAACATCAAGAATATATTTGTGGGAGACCGGAAGTGTGTTTATCTCTCTCTCTCTCTCTCTCTCTCTCTCTCTCTCTCTCTCTCTCTCTCTCTCTCTCTCTCTCTCTCTCTCTCTCTCTCTCTCTGACTGACTGACTGATATGGAGGCTGCAGGTGAATTGACTGATCAGAGAGAGAGAGAGAGAGAGAGAGAGAGAGAGAGAGAGAGAGAGAGAGAGAGAGAGAGAGAGAGAGAGAGATTTTTTTTTCTTCTTCAGGTGAGCCAATATTATGAAACGTCGAACAGCGGTTAGGAGAAAGGTGGAGGAGGAGGAGGAGGAAGAGAAGGAGGAGGAGGAGGAGGAGGAGGAGGAGGAGGAGGAGGAGGAGGAGGAGGAGGAGGAGAAGGAGGGAGCGTTCTCAGGTGTCGCAGAGACCAACAGGAGGAGGAAGAGGAGGAGGAGAAGGAGGAGGAGGAGGAAGAAGAAGAGGAGGAGGAGGAGTGGTTTGTATCTGTTCTTGAAGCTTATTCCTCTCTTCTTTATCTCCCATTTTTTTCTCTCTTCTTCCTTTACATTTTCTCTTTCCTTTTTTCTCTTTTTCCAGTGTCTTGTCTTTCCGTCTCTCATTCCAAATTCATTCTTCTGCATTATCTTCCTCTCCTTAATCCTTCTTCTGTTTCTTCTTCTCCTCCTTTTCCTCCTCTTTTGCTACTCTTTTATCTTTTCCTTTGATTCGTTATTCTCTTCCTACTGTGTTTCCTCTTCTTCTTCTTTCATTAACTTCTTCTTCTTCTTCTTCTTCTTCTTCTTCTTCTTCTTCTTCTTCTTCTTCTTCTTTTTGTTTTTGTTTTGATTGATTATATCTCTTATCCTCCTCCTCCTCCTCCTCCTCCTTTTCATCTCTCTCTCTCTCTCTCTCTCTCTCTCTCTCTCTCTCTCTCTCTCTCTCTCTCTCTCTCTCTCTCTCTCTCTCTCTCTCTCTCTCTCTCTCTCTCTCTCTCTCTCTCTCTCTCTCCATTCTTATTCCACTTTTTTATTAAATCTCTCCCTCTTCTCCCTTCTCATATTTCTCCCCCTCGTCCTCTTCTTCCTCTTTCTCCTCCTCCTCTTTCTTGTATTGCAACTTTTTCCATTGATTTTTTACTTTCATCTTCTCCATTTTTTTACACATCCAACTCCCTCCTCCTCCTCCTCCTCCTCCTCCTCCTCCTCCTTCAGGTAAGTCACGTGCGAGGAGGTGTGATTCTTTGGGTCGTACTTGCTCGCCCCAATTCACTGTTCGTACCCAGGTCGTCCTCTTTGCTCGGTCTCTCCTACGCAAGACTCCCTCCCAGCTGCGTTGTTTTGGTACATTTGTTAAAGGTCCCCGCTGGTTGTAGCCTTGCGTGGCGGTGTGACTTCCTGGCTGCCTGCGTGGGTGGCTGTTTGTCAAGTTCCGTTGTTTGTGTGTTGTCTCTCTCTCTCTCTGTCTCTCTCTCTCTCTCTCTCTCTCTCTCTCTCTCTCTCTCTCTCTCTCTCTCTCTCTCGTCTGTTTGTTGTTTTCTAGTGGTTTCGACCGTATGCCTTTGTATTTATGCATTTGAGAGAGAGAGAGAGAGAGAGAGAGAGAGAGAGAGAGAGAGAGAGAGAGAGAGAGAGAGAGAGAGCTGCTTTGTCCACGCGGCGCTGAACGCGTTTGTAACACGTCTCAGCCTCCGGGGCCGTGATATTAAACCCGTTGAGCTGCGGGAGGGTGGGAAGGGGGACGAGAGGGGACCGGAAAGCGGACGGACGGGGCAACTGCGGCCGTGGGCAAAGTGAGGGAGATGGAAAATTATGAGGGTGGAGGCGTGGGCGGGGAGAGGAGGCTGGTGGGAGGGAGAGAGGGGTGGGAAAGGGAACTCCCATAAATGCCGGTGACTGCAGGGATGGCGTGAGGGGGATGAGGTGCTATGGGGTGATGGGGTGGGTCAGGGACTGGCCGGGATAGCGCACAGAGTGAGGGGGCGTGGGGTTCCCGCCCGACAAGCCGAGGTCATCTTTAACGGGTCGCCGCCAAACAGACGCTCCTGATTATGCAAATTGACGCACGGTAGCGGATGTTATGGTGTCCTCCCCCTCCCTGTCTTACGTGGGGGACATGGCCTCAGCCTTCTCATCCCCAGCACCCAGCGACTCGCCCCTGACCCGCTAGTGTTTGGGCCTCAGCTAATCGTGTGGGTGCCGCAGGTGCATGCCGGACTCGCCGCCGTGTCGCAGTGCCGCTGGGCAGTGCAGGAGTCGGGCTGCTGCGAGGCGCGACGCCCACTGAACGCTGGGCCGCGTTGACGGCGGCGCCGCCATGAATCTCCCGCTGATGATGCCGCTGACACGTATTTCGTTAGCGCCTGGCAAGGGCGACCCTGAGGGTAACGGGACGGGCGCTGCCCTGCTGGGGGGCGGTACCCCTGGGGACGCGGTGCTGCGGGAGCGCCACCACGTGTCCTTGGCCAATGGGTCCTCGCTGGAGGCCACCTACAGCGGCTCTTACGACGGCAACGCCAACCTCTTCAAGGAGACCATGACGCTGACGGGACCCGAACTGCTGGTGGCGCGGGTCCTGGGAGGTCTGCCCCGCCCCTCCCGCCGCCCCGCCGCGCCCCACCCACGCCGACACTCAGCAGCATGCATGGAAGCCGACAGCCACGAGGCTGACTCGCTGCACGATGCCTCTGACATCGCCATGAGCGAGGGCGGCGACACAGACGAACCCGAGGCCGACCTTAGCTCAAGCTGCTCCTCGTGGCCTCGAGGGATCTCGCCCTCGCCCTCCCCTGAGGATCGGTGGTGGGCGAGGGGCGAGGGTGGTGGGCAGGACTGGGCGTGGGTGGAGGCGCGGTGGCAGGGGCTGCGTCGCCTCAGGACCCACATCCCGCCCGCGCTGGAGGAGCGGCTCCGGCGGGTGCGGGTGCGGGGTTGGGGCCGCGGGCGGCTGCGGGGATTGCAAGAGCGGGTGCGGGGACTGCAGCGGGGCCTGGGCGGGGCGTGGCGCGGCGCTTCACCTCGCCGTGCCCCCAGGGACCCCATGTGTCGTTCGTGCTCCCTCACCCTCTCCAGCGAGGACGACCCCCGCGAACAGTCAACCTCCCAAGGTAGGTTCCCGAGTACCCGCCACACTGGCGGGGGAAGCCCCCCTCACAGCCCGCCCCACGTCACCGCTCGAGACTCGTGCTGCGGCGGACTTCCTGGTTCGTGTGTGTGTGTGTGTGTGTGTGTTTGTGTGTGTGTGTGTGTGGAGGAAGAGTGCGTCAGCACTACCTCCACCAAAGTTGACGTTGCTGTTCCCTCAGTGCCGTGATTCACCTCGCGTCCCCCCAGACAACAGGTGTGAGGGGTGTGGGGGTGAGGGGCACGGTACGCACCTGTATGTAAAGCAGGTCATGGAAGGAGGGAATGGATAAAGGGGAAGAGGAGGGAACGAGAGGAGAGAGAAGGGAGGAGAAAAGATTATGATGTGATTCCTGGAAAGATGCAACACCCCTCCAACCTTCCTCCACTTAAGACTAACTTTTACATTATCCACAACGCCCCTCTCGCCCCCCCACACCCTCCTTTTAGAATGCTCCATTTTAAGCCCCCATTCCTTACCCCTTCCTTACCTCCATTCACTAAAAAACACCACCCTTTCCTCTTCCCCCGTACAGCTTCACTGACCCCTTAACCCCTTGAACAAGACAATGCCACCCATTAGCCACCCCTTAGTCACCCACCTCCACCTGATCCACACCTGATCCACACCTGATCCACTTAGCCACAGAAAGAGGTCTAAACAAGGACAGGTGTGGGCTGCGGGTGACAGGTGGTAAAACGAGTTAAGGAAATCCGTTTAAAAAGTGATTAAGTGGGTGAATGGATGAGCAGGTAGGTGGAGGGACAGGTGGAGGGGCGAGTGTGTCTGAGTGGAGGGAGATATTGTCAACAGGATTTTGCCTTGTGATGGAAATGAGAGAATTAAACGTAAAGGATGTTTTGTCTGTCTGTCTTGTGTCTGTTTACCTCTCTCTCTCTCTCTCTCTCTCTCTCTCTCTCTCTCTCTCTCTCTCTCTCTCTCTCTCTCTCTCTCTCTCTCTCTCTCTCTCTCTCTCTCTCTCTCTCTCTCTCTCAGTTCATTTCCATCTTCCCTTTCTCTCCCTTTGCTACTCTTTACTTTCTCTTCTTTTTCTTCCCCCTTTCCCTCCCACTCTCTCTTTCTTTCCCTCCCTCCTGCTCTTTCATGAGGCAGTAAGTTAACATTCTTTCTTTCCCTTTCCTTTTTTTTTCCCTCTCTTTTTTTCCCCTTCCTACTCGTAGTCTCCTGCTCTTCCTCCCTAGTTGACTCTTTCCTCCTTCTCTCCCTCCATGCTCCTTCCACTCCTCCGCTGTCAGTAGAGCCTCCTTCAGGAAGTGTTCGGGAGGGGAGGGGGAAGACCGCAACCAGAGGGGGAGGGGGCGAGAGGGGGCGTGGACGGGAGCCAAATTGGAATTCTTGTGGAGTATTTTTTTTTCTTTTTAATATCAGACAAGACGGCAACCCAGAGAGAGAGAGAGAGAGAGAGAGAGAGAGAGAGAGAGAGAGAGAGAGAGAGAGAGAGAGAGAGAGAGAGAGAGAGAGAATTAATACTTGACTCCATTAGCTAAAACGTGATCGCCTAGAGAGAGAGAGAGAGAGAGAGAGAGAGAGAGAGAGAGAGAGAGAGAGAGAGAGAGAGAGAGAGAGAGAGAGAGAGAGGGAAAAAAGTAAAAGGGAAAAAATCTGATAATGTTTGAATAGAGTGACATGCAAATACGCCTAACCTTCCTACTTTTTCCCCTTTTTTTCCTCTCTTTCCCTCCCTCCTTTCCTCCCTGTTTCCTTCCCCCTTCTTTCCCCCCTTCCCTTCACTCTCAATGCATAAAAATGATGTAGAAATGCCCAGAAATCACGTTTATTACCTTTTTTCGAACACGCAAACAGAGAGAGAGAGAGAGAGAGAGAGAGAGAGAGAGAGAGAGAGAGAGAGAGAGAGAGAGAGAGAGAGAGAGAGAGGAAAAACATTAAATCCAGAAGGGTCGCGTTTTCATTAATCTTCATGACTTTTTTTTTAATTGAACCAATGAATAATATTGGACATTTAGTGAACGAGGAATAATGAAAAAAATAATAATGGATGAAGAATGATGGTGATAATAACGAATGGAGAACCGTGCGTGTAAAATAATAATGAATGAAACGTAATGAAATTGTACTATATAATGAAGATGAATAGATGAATGAAAATAGGAAAAAAAATACGATTGCAATGAAATGATGAAGAATGATGAAAAATTATTATGCATGAAAAAAAATGTGATGGAAAAAAAATGATGAAAACGTATATAATGATGATGATGATGAATGAAAATGATAATGAATGAAAAAAAATGCAAAGATGTAATCGAAAAAAAAAATTATACATGAAAACAAATAAGATGAAATAATAAAAACGACAATGAATGAGGAAAAAAACATGCAAATCTATAATGAAAAAAAAAATCAATCAAATCTTATAATGAACAAAACTGTATATTGACCAAAACTTCAAACTGTATAAAGATTGAAGGAAGGGGAAATAATACAGGTGTCACCGTTACCTGTATATTGATGGGGGTCACCTGATGCATACCTGATCCTACCACGCAACCTCTCCCCTTTCCCTTTCACTCTTACCTGTAATCAAAGGGAGGGTAGACTGAGAGAGATGTGTTTAAAGTGATACCTGGCTACATCCCATTCTTATTTCTTACCTGTAATCAAAGGGAAGGTGATTATAAAGGGATATTTAAACGGATACCTTATTAACTTTGTATGGTTACCTGTAATTAAAGGAAGGGTAAATTTAAAGGGTTGCATTTACAAGGTTGCGCTTAAAGGAATGCCTGGTTATCTCCTTTTTGTTACCTGTAATTGAGGGAAAGGTAAATTCAAAGGGAAGTGTTTAAAGGGATGTTCAGTTGCCTCCCTATTGTTACTTGTTATAAGGGGAAAGGTGGATTTAAAGGGAAGTTCTTAAAGAATTACGTGGTTATCTCCCTTTCGTTATCTGTAATTAAGGGAAATGTAAATTTAAAGGGGTTCATTTAAAGACATCTGGTTACTTCTCTATTGTTTCTTGTAATTAAGGGAAAGGTAAATTTGAAGGGATGCATTTAAAGGGCAGTTATTTAGGAGTGTTGAAAAAGTTGCTGATGATATGTTTGCATTTTTTTCACTTTTCGATATCATATTAATTTCATTTTGTGTGTGTGTGTGTGTGTGTGTGTGTGTGTGTGTGTGTGTGTGTGTGTGTTTGTGTGTTTTCCTCTTATTAATTAGTTTGTATTTATTTTTAACTCTTTATTGTTATTTTGGTTGAGTGAATTAGTACAGGTTTATTTTGATTAATCTGCGTTGGTTTTTTTTTTTTTTTTTTTTTGATAAAGTGTGTCGGTTTTTTTGTATTCATTTATTTTTATTTATTTATTTATTTATTTATTTTTTCGGTCTTTATGGTGTAGTGTTTTGTTCTACACTGCTGTCCTGCCTGTTGCTGCCGCTCATGCGTTAGTTATTATTGTTATTATTATTATTATTATTATTATTATTATTATTATTATTATTATTATTATTATTATTATTATTATCATTATTATTATTATCACAAAAAACGACAACAACAACAACAACTACTACTACTACTACTACTACTACTACTACTACTACTACTACTACTACTACTACTACTACTACTACTACTACCACCACCACCACTGTATTCTCCCCGTTGTTGCTCCCTACCTTCTTCGTCTATATTTCTTATTTAATTCCTCCCCCATCACGTTCTAACTTAATCCAGCTAAGAATATCGAAAATTTCTATCCGTTTTCTTCCGGCAGTGGTAATTATTCGCTTCCCGTTTTCTTTCGTGTTTTTTCATCGCTTCTTTTCCTTCGTCTCTTTAATCCCTTCCCCATTTTTTCCTTGGGTTTGTTTTTTTTCCTCTTATTCGTTTTTTTCTTCCAATCTTTCCTCATCTCTTTCTTTTCCTTTCTTTTATTTATTTTCTTCCTCTCTCTTCTCTTGTCCTCTCTTCTCTTTTCTCTTCTCTTCTCTTCTCTTCTCTTCTCTTTTCTCTTCTCTTCTCTTCTCTTCTCTTCTCTTCTCTTCTCTTCTCTTCTCTCTCTCTCTCTCTCTCTCTCTCTCTCTCTCTCTCTCTCTCTCTCTCTCTCTCTCTCTCTCTCTCTCTCTCTCTCTCTCTCTCTCTCTCTCTCTCAATATAAGAATTTTAACTTAGTTCAAAATTTTAGTGATATTCTTCCGCTGAACTCCTCCTCCTCCTCCTCCCCCTCCTCCTCTTCACCCCCGCTTGTACCTCCACCCCCTCTTCCATCTGGAGACTTGGCTACCGTCCATGCAAAGTTTGGAGGAGGAGGAGGAGGAGGAAGAGGAGGAGGAGGAGGAGAAGGAGGAGGAGGAGAAGGAGAGGAGACAGAGAAGCGGGAGGAGAAGAAACAGAAAGAGAAGGAGGAGGAGGAGAAGGAGGATGAGGAAGAGAAGGGAGAGGATGAAGAAGAGGAGCAAGAGGAAGAGAAGGAGGAGAGACAGAGGAGGAAGAGGTAGCGGTGGTTGCGGTGGTAGTAGTGGTCATACAGGAGGAGGAGGAGGAAGAAGAAGAGGAGCAAAAGCAGGAGTAGAAGGAGGAAGTGGAAAAAGAAGAAGACGAATAGAGAGGGGGAGGAGGGGGGAGGAGGGATAGAGAAGATGAAGGAGGAGGCACAGGAACAGCATATGAAGAGGTGGCAGGGTGTAAGAGTGGAGGAGGAGGAAGAGGAGGAGGAGGAGGAGGAGGAGGAGGAGGAGGAGGAGGAGGAGGCTTAGCGAGTCTTCACGATGCAGGATGCGTGGTAAAAGTTGAGATGAGACAACCAGATCTCGTATTTCTCTCTCTCTCTCTCTCTCTCTCTCTCTCTCTCTCTCTCTCTCTCTCTCTCTCTCTCTCTCTCTCTCTCTCTCTCTCTCTCTCTCTCTCTCTCTCTTGTATTATCATAATGCAGGCGCTGACATGATTAGATGACGCGAGAGAGAGAGAGAGAGAGAGAGAGAGAGAGAGAGAGAGAGAGAGAGAGAGAGGTGGAAGTGAGACAGAATCGATGCGGAAGAAATTGAGAGAGAGAGAGAGAGAGAGAGAGAGAGAGAGAGAGAGAGAGAGAGAGAGAGAGAGAGAGAGAGATCTTATGTCTGTGGTCACCTAGACTACTTGGCTACTTTGCCTACTCTCTCTCTCTCTCTCTCTCTCTCTCTCTCTCTCTCTCTCTCTCTCTCTCTCTCTCTCTCTCTCTCTCTCTCTCTCTCTCTCTCCTTGACCACAAACCTTCCCTTCTACTATACTTCTCTTCTTCCCTCCTTCTCTCCCTCCCTCCCTCCCTTCCTCCCTCCCTCCCTTCTCCTTCTATCCTTGTCCTCCTTCTTTTCCATCACTGCTAAAATAATTACATAATTACACTAAATCGAAAAAGTAGGAAGGTAACGAGGCGGGAATGAAACTAATGGAAGGAGAGCCTGAATAAATAGAGAAAATGAGAGGAAGGGGAAGAAGGAAGAGAAGGAGGAAGAGAAAGAGGAGGTGGAGGAGGAAGGGGCGACTAATGAGAGAGGAAAAGGAGGAAAAGGAGGAAATGTGTGAAGGGGAAAGGATAACCACGCAATATTTTTACCAGCATATAAACAAGGTCTATTAATATTGATGAGTTCGTTTTACGCGCTGCTCTGCTGAAATATTTCTCTCCAGTACTGCGCCTCCCAATGCTCGCCTCGTCAGTAGAGAATTGGATCTGAATTAGCGGGTATCGTGGAGCAGAAGAGATAACTGGCATATATTCATCAACACTTTTGGTTCTTATAACAAATTCATTATCTTCATTATTTTGATTGAAATATACTTACTGAAAAGGCTGTTAGTAATGGAAGTTTAGATTTGAATTAGTGAGTAAGGTGAAGCAGAAGAGATAACTGGCATATATCTATCTACACTAATTTACTATCTCCATTATTTTGATTGGAATACACTCATTGAAAAGATTGTTAGTTTATGTTTGAACTGGCGAGTAACTTCGGAGTAAGGTGAAACAGAAGCGTGACCTACCTTTGCTTCATAATAAAAACTAATTCATAATTCACGATGCCTCGTAAGGTAACTAATTCATTATCTCCATTATTCTGATTGGAATATATTCAGTGAAGAGGCTGTTTGTAATAGAAGTTTACGTCTGAACCTAACGAGTAAGGTGAAGCAGAAGAGATAAGTGGCATATATTTAGCTACATCTTTGCTTCTTATAACTCATTCAAAACCTCCATTATTTTGTTCTCATTTCAGAGGTAACTGGAATGGATTCAGTAATTAGGTCGTTAGCAGAAGAGATAATTAGCATATACTTAACGAAACCTTTGCATCATAATATACCTAATTCAAAACCTCCATTATTTTCTCATTACATAGGTGACTGGAATAGACTCAGTAATCAGGTTGTTAATTCATTCTGAGTCAACAGGGAGCCTCGGGTGAAGTAACCAGGTAATCAGGTAACCAGTAATCAGGTTGTTAGTGGCGGATGAATAGGTTGAAATATTAGATAAATGTTTGGATAGGGATGATAGAATATGGGTAGGGGGGCTGCATTCACAGATTACCACTTGTAGGCGTGATGGCTTTCTATAGCTGTCTTCTTTTATTTTACTAATGTTCTTGTGTTTATATCTCTTTCCGTAAGTTTAGTATAAGAATTCACACGTTGTATCCTGTAGCTGCCTTTATTTTGCTGGTATTCTTGTGTTTATATCTCTTTCCGTAAGTTTAGTATAAGAATTCACACGTTGTATCCTGCAGCTGCCTTTATTTTGCTGGTGTTCTTGTGTTTATATCTCTTTCCTTAAGTTTAGTGTAAGAATTCACTGTTTGTATTCTCTCCTTCACCGTAATGAGCCACGTTAACTCCCTCCTCCTTAATACTTTTCCTCACGTAAACTTCACATATGTTCCCTTCCTTCCATTTTTTTTTCCTTTTTTTTTTTTTCCTTTAGTGTAGCGCTGAGTTGCTGTCATGAGGTAGCAGCTGGAAGTACCTTTCACCTGTACACTAACCAGTAGAAACAAATCCCGTTTCCTTTTCACCTTTCCCTATTTTCCTGATTTTGCTTATGTTACCCTCGTTTCACTCTTATTTCAGCCTTGTTTCACCCTTTCACCTTTATTTCACTTGTTTCAGCCTTATTTCACCCTTGTTTCACCCTTTCACCTTTGTTTCACCTTTATATCACTTTTTTAACCTTTATTTCATTTGTTTCAGTTTTGTTTCACCTTTGTTTCACCCTTTCACCCTTGTTTCAGCCTTTTACTCATGTTTCACTCCTGTTTCACCCTATCACCCTTGTTTCACTCTTGTTTCACCTTTGTTTCACCCTTTACCCTTATCATATCGCTCGTACCAGTTGGTGACCTCTATCAGATCCCCTCCTTTTACCTACGCCTCTCAGAAATGCATATTGTACTAGACACATTTTCCAAACATCAAGAAATCACGTATTATTTAGTCAGAAGAGGATAAGTGGAGGTGTAACAGTAGTGGACAAGTAAGCTGAGGTAATTTTTAACGCCTTCATTCCAGGTATTAACAATATATTGACTTCCTCGTACTGTACATTACTTAAGAGTGAAGTATTACCACAGAGTTCAATTACTTCTCTTTAAACTAATTGCACACTTAAGCACTTCCTTCTACATGAGTACAGTACTTTTCTTTCCCGTACTCGTAAACTAAACATTACTAAACATTACTTCCCTTCCTCGCGCTCTACATCACTCTAATGGGAGTTATTAGCGTTAAGTCCCGGCCGTAAGCGCTCTATTTACCTGCCTGTCAGCTAATTAGGCACCTGAACCCCTCCTAAGTGCCATTCTTTCCCGTAAATTGAGCATAAATTGAGCACGCATTCACTTCACCGTACCTTTTGTTGTCAGAAGTGAGCTATTGATATTGATTAACCACCTGATGCTTTTTGATTACCTGGCTCTGTTATTTTTACTAGTTATTTCGTTAAACATTTCATTTTCTCATGCAAGTATTTTTTTTTCTCCCCTCGAGCTAAGCAGGTGTTCATTCCCCTCTTATTTTCTGCTACTTGAAATTGGATTATGAAAGGTGAGGTGTTGGAAGTACTTTGACTATTTCTGTAAAGGAATTAGGTATATAAACACTTTATTCTGAGTATTTCCGTTCCCCTTCTCGTGAATAAATGTTTTTTTGGAACTTCCTTGTACTTTTCATTACTTTGGAGTGAGTGATTAACATAGAGTAGTTGCTGGAAGTAGTTTAATTATCTTTGTGTAAACTCATTGGGTACTTAAACACTCCCTTCTGAGTACTTTCGTTCGCTTACTCGTAAACAAACATTTATTTTCATTACTTTCGTGTGAGTGATTAATATTTAGTTGTTGGAAGTACTTTAATTATCTCTATGTAAATTTATTAGGTACATAAACTCTTCCTTCTAAGTACTTTCCCTTCCACACTCGTAAACAAAACATTTCTTCACTTCCTCTTCCATTTTTCATTACTTTACAGAGAGTCATTAAGTAGCCTTCATATATAGACTTTAATTATCGCGGTAATTACCTACGTGAGCCCTGCGTAAAAGAAAAAAATAAATAAATAAAAAACTCATCAAGTGTCTATGTATTCACTGTTCCCCACTTTTCATTAATTTAGAGTGAATTATTGCCATCAAGTTGCCACCACAAGTGTTGCAACTCACAGTAAACTCAATATTCCTCACCAGGTCGCTCTCTCTGCCTCGCTGTGAAGGAAACTTGACTCCTTTAGTACATAAGAACATAAGAAGCTGCAGGAGGCCGTCAGACCTACACCTAACAACACCTGTCTGAAACATACCTACGTACTTCTTTCCACCAATCATCACCATCCATAAATTGATATAATCTTTAAAAGCTCCCTAATGACCCGGCTCTTACAACTTGATTACTGAGTCTGTTCCATTCATGCACCAGTCTACTTGAGAACCAGTCCCTTCTTATCTCTTTTTTTAAATCTAACTTTATCAAGCTTGAACTCATTATTTCTTGTCGGATCCTGATTACTGACCCTGAGGATTTCACTTATGTCACCCTTGTTGTATTCCCTATACCACTTCAAGATCTCTGTCACCCCCATATACAACATGTTTGATCCACACAAATACTAGAGGGACACCAAAATGAAAGAGAAGAAAAAAGATATAGCTGCTGATTTAAGTAAACATTCCTATGAGATTTAAATATTGAAATGTCCAGAATGGATTAGCTCACCACGTAACTAATTCCCCCAAAAAATATGAATGTAAAATGTTCTTTCTGTGTAATTGACTCAAAAAAAAAAAAAAAAGAAAAGAAAAGTATGTAGAATATTCTTATTAATTAACTAAAAATGAATAAATAAATAAATAAAGATGTATGTTGAACGTTCTTATTAATCAACTAATTCCAAAAACTGTATGTAAGATGTTCTCTTTGCGTAACTAACTCAAAAAAGAAAAAAAAGTACGTAGAATATTTTTATTAATTAACAAACTCCTAAAAAAAATAAATAACCAATGTAGAATATTTTCATCACGTAACCAATTCCCGACACTCATATAAATAAATATACACTACCTTGAACTTTAGATTCCTGTAACTCTCCACCTGAGGGAAACACGATCCGCTCTTACGCGTCACCATCCACGCAATGCCATCCACGTGTAGCGAAGGATAATACTCGTGTGTCACAGTACCGTACGCTGGTGACATCTGGCGGCCGTGGAATCAGACTCGAAAGGCGATCAGATTCCACGTCTCTTGAAAATGATGCCACTGCTACCTCCACCATCTCCTCTTCCACCTCCTCTCCTCCTCCTCCTCCTCCTCCTTCTCGTCCTGACGCTGCAGCCTTATCGGAAATGAGTATCGTAAGAGAAGACTCGAGTGTGAATGAGTTAAAAGAGTGAGGAAGGGAGAAACAGCCGATAGGGTGACGCTTAGTAATGCTGTGCCAGGCCCGCCGTTCACTCCTTTGAAAGATAGATAGATAGATAGATAGGTAGGTAGGTAGGTAGGAAGGTAGTGGACGGATAGACAGACAGATAGATAGTAATTAGAGACTAATAGAGAGATAGATACATAGATAGATAAATGGATGGATGGATGGATCGATAGGCAGATAGATAGATAGATAGACAGATAGATAGATAGATAGATAGATAGAAAGGTAGATGGATAGACTGATAGACACAAAGATAGAAAGATAGACATATGAATAGATAGAAAGTTAGGTAGGTGGATATATAAATGAATACATAGATAAAGGGAACCAGAGAGATATATTGAAGGATATTTAGGTGAACAGATAGATAGATAGCTAGATAGATGGATAGATAAAATGACTGATTGGCAAAGTAACTAACTGATTGACTGGTTGACGGATACTGACCTCGAATTAGAACGATAGAACCAATGCAAATACCAAATATACATATATAAATCATACCCCCATAAATACACAATGAAATACACTGCGATACGTGGAGATGTATTAGTATTTAGTGACGTCACAGTTTTGTGCTCTCCATTCACTAATACAGGTGAGAGTGAATGTGAGACTCTTGAATGGAGTGAAATGAATAAAATAGAGTGAAAATAGACGTAGCAAGAAATTAATATGAAGTAGATGAATGAAACCGGATAAAGTGAAATAAAGAAAAACGTAAGATATATGAGTACAGTAATAAAGGCACACACAAACACACACACACACAAACACACTACAATTAATTACATACACTCAAACAGTACTCGTGGGAAAAACAAGTTAAATCCACCGAGACAAATAAATCCAGAAATCCACGAACCTCTTCTTCCTCCTCCTCCTCCTCCTCCTCCTCCTCCTCCTCCTCCTCCTCTTCCTCGTCCAGGCCGCGTCAGTCCAATACCACAAGATTTGTTAGTGTGTGCGTTATTTAATTAGTTTTCCATTATTTGTTGTTATTGAATTGCTGACTCTTTCCTCGATGGATGCTTGGAATTAAATTGAGAGAGAGAGGGAAGGGAAGGGTGTGTGTGTGTGTGTGTGTGTGTGTGTGTGTGTGTGTGTGTGTGTGTGTGTGTGTGTGTGTACAATTATGGTAAGTGGTTTGAAGCTAGGTATCTTCCCCTCCCCTTCCCTTCCCTCCCTCCGTCCGCTCCTCCCATCTCCTTCCCTCCTTTCCTCCGTTCCTCTCTCGTTATGGTCCCTCGACACTCCTCCTCCTCCTCCTCTTCTTCCTCTTCTTCTTCTTCTTCTTCTTCTTCCTCGTCCTCTTCTTCCTCCTTTGTTTGATCCCTAAAGTACATAAAGCAGAACTGCGTCTTTTGCTTATCATTTGCATATTAATTTATCTATCTGGCTCTTTATTTATTTGCATGTCTATCTATCTATCTATATCTATCTATCTATCTATCTATCTGTCTGTCTATCCATCTATCTATTTATATCTATCTATCTATCTATCTATCTATCTATCTATCTATATCTACTTATCTATCTATCTATCTATCTATCTATGCTCGTCCATCTCTTTAGGTGTCTATCTGTATACTCGTATTTATCTGTATTTGTGTTTGTTTTTCTGGTCACCTATGTGTCGATAATTTTTCTATATATGTGTTCATTTAGTTCTCTGTTAATTCATCTACCTGTTAATACCTGCCCATACGTACTTCCATGTATCTGTTTGTATATCAGTTGATTCATACATTTATCCGTTCATTTACATTTGTATTAGCCATGTAACTGTTTGTATATCAGTTGATTCATACATTTATCCGTTCATTTACATTTGTATTAGCAAGATCATTCTATTAACTACCGTATGGCGCGGTGGATCGAGGTGCAGTTATCAAGTTCAGGAGAAACATTTAAAACATTTGAACCATTTCCACTGGGACTGCCACGTGGAGGCCTGACGGCTTCTTGCAGCTTTCCTTACTGTCTTATGCTGTTATTGACCGTACATTTATTCTCAAATAGAGTAGTAGATGAATGGAATAGACTCAGTAATCGGGAACTGTATTCTGAAACGCTTTGCTCTCTCACCATGACTATTTTAAAAGGCCACAGACATGATTTGCCTGGTTCTCAAGAGTGTTTTTCCTGTTAATGATATGGAAATCTTGTTAATCTGTCACTAGAAGCATAAAATGTTATTAAAATCCCGTGTAACTTCAACTAGAGCCTTTTAAAAGTAGTCATGGTGCAGGAGACCTTTCAGGATATGTCCCAGGTTGATACTGCTGAGTCATTAGGGAGCTTTAACCCTTTCACTGCGACGCAAAACAATTAGCAGCACCAGAAGCAGTGCGTGAAGTCTTTCTGAGCATGTACAAGAAAGTTAATGGATGAAAAATTATACGTTTTGCATTATCTTCAAAGATTAGATGTGGCTGTGGAACAAGTAAAGATGTCTTAGAGTGAATGGTAATTATTGAAAGATGTATCTATTAGCAGCCAAAGGGTTAAAAGAATATTAGACAAATGTATGGGTGGTGGAAATAGGTAGATATGTTTCATACAGGGACTGCCACGTGTAGGTATGATCGCTTGTAGCTTCCTTTATCTTCTTGTGTTCTTATGTTCTTATTTATTTGATAGCCGGTTGATTTGTCAGGTAGTGATAGGCTAGGTTAGGTCAGTTTAGGTTAAGTTAGGTTAGGTCAGTTTAAGTTAAGTTAGGTTAGGTTAGTTTAGGTTAAGTTAGGTTAAGTTAGGTTAGGTTAAGTTGGGTTAGGTTAGTTAAGGTTAAGTTAGGTTAAGTTAGTTTAGGTTAAGTTAGGTTAGGTTAGTTTAGGTTAAGTTAGGTTAAGTTAGGTTAGGTTAAGTTGGGTTAGGTTAGTTAAGGTTAAGTTAGGTTAAGTTAGTTTAGGTTAAGTTAGGTTAGGTTAAGTTAGGTTAAGTTAGTTAGGTTAGGTTAGGTTAGTTTAGGTTAAGTTAGGTTAGTTTACGTTAAGTTACGTAAGATTAGTTTAAGTTAGGTAAGATTAGTTTACGTTAAGTTAGATTACTTTAGTTAGGTTAGGTTAGTTTAATTAAGTTAGGTTAGGTGCTAATTGGGGTGAAGGACAAAAGAGCAGTTGGCAGTAAGATAACAAATTAACAATAGATCTAACAATGTTGTGGTTTAAGAGACTTTAGACTGAGAAATTAAGTTTATGAGAGGAGTAGAGTTTCATCCTGCCATGTTTCAGAAGTGGAGAGTGGAGGGTCAAAGTGGATAAGAGGTGGGTTCCATGCAAGGGATGGATAAGTGGATGAGTGGATGAGGTCTTTGTATGGAGGCAGCGTGTGGAAGGGAGGCCTGATTAAGATGTATGCTCCA